>NC_092875.1:24756120-25021120 GCF_028372415.1 Notamacropus eugenii | reverse complement strand
CAAAGGTCACCAAAATGCATCTAGATGACCACATCTCAGGGCTGTGGGAAAGTAGATTAGTTTTCAGGTCCAGGTTAGACTAGGTGGCTGCTGGGTTCCCTCCAGAATCTGGGCTTGGCAGTATGAGAGGGGTCTGGGGGTTGATATCTAACCCCCAAACACCACCCAGTCACCTCCCCTCCCAAAGAAGAAGGAAGAGGAAGGGTAGGACCTCAGTCTTGAGAACTCCCTCTACCAACGTAGGTCAGCACCTTCTCTGCTGCCTGGGGCACCCAGAGGCCCAGGGTCACCCACCCAGATGCTTCCAAGGCAGGATCTGACCTGTGACCAGGCCCTCCCGGCTCTAGGGTCACTTCTCTGTCCCATGTAATAAAGAATGCACACTCTGAGAACCCAGAACTTTCCAACCTCAGGGCATTAGCTGTGATTAAATGAATTCAGGAGGAAGACAAGCACCACCTGGGAAAACACGCAGAAGTCCACTGGCCCACTCCTGGGAAGGATGAGCAGAGCTCAGTGCCCATTATTCAGCTAACCAGTACAGCAACAAAGAAAGGGGAAGAGAGGCAAGTACACCAGGACACCAAAGATCTGGGGCCACAAGGGACTTGAGATGTCATTGAGGCCAAATCCCTCACTTCACAGATGGGGAAACTGAGGCAAATGATGACTTGCTCAAGGTCACTCAGCTGGAATTCAAACCCAGGTCCTCAGACTCAACTCTCTCATACCAGACAGAAGCCTGGAAAGCCAGAATGGATTTCAAGAGACCATCCAGTTTACGCTGCCCCAGAGGAAATGAGATAGAGGCTAACGGGCAGAACCCCTTCCACCAGAAGAAGAGGGTACATTCCTAGAAACAGACAGAGAAAAAGTCAGAAGGCCAAAAATCAAAACTGCTGAAACCAAGGGCTGGCTGGCATCCTGAAGATCAGGCCACAAAAAGGCCAAGAAAGTCTCTTAAAAAGTGATGATGGCAGCCACCCAGAAATGGGCCTGGGGGACGGGGTAGCTTTAGGGACAGAGTGCTGTCAGCCAGCTAACATGCAAGTATTAATTACCTACTGTGTGCCGGGGAGTACGCCAAGCACCAGTGATACAAAGGAAGGCAAAAGACAGTCCTTAACATTGTGAACCTGGAGTCAGAACCTGGTGCCAAGGCCACCTCTTACAGTCTCATGTCCCGGAACCAGTCAGGTCCTGCAGTATGTTTGGTTTTCTCAACTGTAAAATGGAGATCATAAGACCCAGGGTTGTAGTGAGGCGCAAATGAGACAAGATCTGTAAAGTCTTTAGCAAACTTTAAAGCACTGTAGACACGTCCCTTATAATTAAGATGACAGTCCACTTCAGAACATGCCTCCTCCACTTCATCATCATCATCGTCGTCGTTATCATCACTCGATGCTCCCCAGGAGCCCAGTCTCCCTTTCTCCAAGGCTGCCTACGTTAATTAAGGTACCCTTTGGTGTTGGCTGCAAAGGCGTAAACCTGAGTTCAAATTCTACCTCAAACACCTGCCACCTCAGTGACCTTGGATAAGTCACTTGTCAGGTCCTTCATCCGTAAGACAAGGATATAAGGCTGGTGAACCTCTGAGGTCCCTTCCAGATACAACTCTACAATCCCGTCTTCCTGTACTTAAGGGGTTTTAACAAAGAGATGACTGACTCCTCTGGGTCCCTCCAGCTCTTCATCCTAGATTTAGAAGCTCCTTGGGAAGAGGCTCCAGCCTTATCCAAACCTTGGTTTTCCCGCTGTCCCATGGGGAATGTCTACCCCGAGCAGTCTAGGTCAGTTTTTCCTTTAAAAATGCTGACACTTTCCTCCATACAAACTTAACTGATTTTGGGGACTAAGAGGCAGAAGGAGCTTTGTGGTGGCCCAAAGAGAAAAGCCAGTCTGGGAGGATGCAAGAGTAGCAGGCGACCAGCCATTGTCCAACTAAACCAATGCTGCATCCTGACTGACTCTCCTTCTCACCCTTCTCACCCTATTGTTGTTTGTCCTTCCCTTTCAAAAAGTACCAATGACATCAATCAGGATGTCTTGAATTGTGGGTGAACTGGATTTCAGTGAGGCAGAGCTGTGCAGTCGTCAACCTGCCTCTTGCTTCCAGAATCATGAAAGTCCAGTGGCAGGACAAATGTCAGGATGACTGGTGATGACCCAGATGTGGTGGATGACCTTGGGCATCTTCCACATCTGACCAAGCTGTAAGCACACCACAGTGTCTGCTTCAGTCACCCCCATGACTACTGGAACAAACTGTTCTCATCTGCCCATCCCTCTGGGGAAAGTCTTCACATGCTTGGCTGTCTACCTAACTACCCTAACTCACCGCTGGATTGGAGGTCTATAGCTTACCCTCAACCTGGTTTAGCCCGTCTGCTGAGACACTTTTACCCGGGTGAGGCCGCTGAGCATGCTACAGCTTCTTGGAGCCCCAGGTGTATTGGGTGAAGGTGGATGAGCAGCCCTGTCCACCCCTGCTGGCAAGTATCTCTCCTGCTCTGAGCCTAGTCTTTTCCAGAGCCCTGGCTCGGTGCCTCTGGATCTCCGTTGGCCTCTCTCTCTCTTCAGTGGTGTGGCTGGTGGGCCCCCTGGCTGGTATTCCTTCTCATGCTATCCTGACAGTAAACCTTAAGTCACTGTTAGATGGTCTCCAAGTATTTCTCCCAAACCCGAAACATTTACCACTTGGTTTACCACCCCTGCACCCAAAAGGTTCTTAATAAGCCTTGGTTGGATTCTACGTAACTCTGGGTCAAACCATCAGCCCACAGATAATAGGAGGGCATTCAAGAGGCCTAAGGACAAAGTCAGAAAGATCTGGGTTCCAACTTGTGCCTGACATCTAGCAGCTGGACAACCCCAGGTAAACCCCTTGTCTCTGGGTTTCAATTCCCTCATCTGTAAAATGGGGATAACAAGATAGCAGTGCCTTCAGATGATTCTGGGGAGGACCAGATGAAGCAGCTACTGGACAAATGAGAGAATCCCTGCTCACTCACTTGTCAGAACAGGAGAGGACTCTAGTCCAGCACCACCTCTGCCCCCAGGTTATTGGGTCAGACTTAGAGCTGGGCCTGGCAGGCCATTTGGTCCTTGCCTTTTGCTGTGGAGGCCCACAATCCCTCCCTGGTTCTGTGCCTTTGAATGCCAGGGCTCCATCCACTGGTTCACTCTGTGGCCTCTAACTGGCCAAAACTCCAAGTTATTCAGAGACAGTTCCTTAGCTCTCTCTCCCACAATATGGTAATCTCCCAAGAGAATGTGTGTAAGCACCTTGAGGACTGACAGTGCTGCTTCTGTCTTTGAGCTGGACGCAGAGCAGACGTCTACTCAGTAAACGCCAGCTGAAATCATTGAACCCTATTTCCTTCAGGCAGTCATGAATGCGGACTGAATGGGTGAGTCTAAACAGAAATGAATGAATGAAGTTTTCACTAAGCACTTACTATGTGCAAAGCCCTATACTAAGAGCTAGTGTACAAACAGGAAATAGAAAGGACAGAAAAATAAGAAATGGGGAGTAAATCTGTACACGGAATCAGCATGGCTGAGCAGACAGATACATACCTGAACGAGAAGAGGAAGAGAAAAAGGGCCGAAGGTTGGAATAGCGGACAAAGCAGGCCTCATGGTCAGAAATACGTGGATTCTAGTCAGCACACATTTACTAAATGCCACCTGTGTGTCAGGCACTGGACCAGTCTGACCATGTGACCCTGAGCCACTCTCTAAGACTAGGAAGTTACAATTTGCAATGATGGGAGGGAATTTCCATACAGGGAGCTCTCCACCCTGAGAAAACACAGCTGCCTTCTCCTCCTCCTCAGCTATCTATGACACCTTTAGGTTTTACAAGGCCCTCTCTTCTTACAACAACCTTGGTGGACATACAGGGCAACCACTACTATTGCCATGTGGCAGATGAGATACTAAGGTTCGAAGAAAGGTTAAGTGATCTGTCCAGGATCACACAGACCTGAGGCAGGAAGCCTAGGGCATCCTGACTCCAAGTCTGGCCTTTCCTAGGCAGATGGACACAATGGACCTAACCAAGAAAGCTTTCTGTAGGAGGAGGTTGTCCATATTTTAGCCAAAATGTCTCAAAAGAAGGCTGTGGGTCCATGGACAGAAGGAAGGTCTTTCAATGACTTGGGGAGAGGGTTTGAAGCAAGATAAGAACAGCTAGACCATAACAAAGGAGGTGGGGAAAGCCTAGGGGAGACATAACAATTAACTGCATAATTACCAGTAGCAAATGATTTCTGAGGTCCCTTTGGACAAGGTGGGAGAACAGAGAGTCACATCTTGGAGTTTAATTCAACAAGAAACTTTTCATGGCGCCTATGCATAGAAGGTATCCCACTGCCTGGTGTCACTGGGCTAGACTCGGGCCGAGCCCAGGCCACTTCAGGAGCACAGCTTCTTCTTAGGAATATAGCTTGTATGCTGTCCATCCAAGGTCACTGGAGGAGGCAGAGAAGCCTGGCCACCATAGGAACCAGGAAAGGTGTCCAGGGATGGGGGAAATGAGGAGACAGGACGCTGGGGCTGGAGGAGGGGCCTGAGAAGGGGCCGGAGCCTGTGCTAAGGTTTGATGGCAACCAAGGAAATGTGCTGAGCTTGGGACAGTCCAGTCTCGCAGGGTTGGAAAATTCTAACTTCAAAGGGCTGATTGTGAAGCTTGCTTCCTACCATGAGGCTGAAAAGGAGGCGCTTTTAGACAAGGACAAGCTACTGCTTTGTTTCTCCAGATTGTTACAAAGGAAAGTTCTATTTGGGGAGGGGGGCAGACCCTCCCCTCACTGGGAAGTGAAAGATGGTTTCCAAAAGTGTCAATAACGTATTTGTCCAAGTAGAGAGGAAGTAAGGGAGCTAAGTATGGAGGGATCCAGGATGAGAAGTCAGTATTTTAGCCTCGAGTTAACAGAGCCACTGGGGCTGATGGCCTAGGCGAGGGGTGGGAAAACTTTTGGCCACATGGGGCCTTCTAGATCCTTAAGTGCAGCCTTTTGACTGAATCTGATTGTCCTAGGAGAAGAGTCCAGTCAGATGGGCACCTTGGGGGCATCCCTGGCAGCAGGGTGCAGGATGAAATGGAGAGACTAGGGAGAATAAAGGGGAGGCTGATGCCATGAACCCAGGGGAGAAGTGAGAAGGGCCTGAGTGGGGCTGGTCTGTATCAGAAGCAGAACTAGAACCCAGATCTTCTGGCTTCAGAGGTTGGTTCTCTAGCCAGGATACCCTCCTGCCGCTGCTACGTATTTTACAGAGAAAACTGGCCCCAGAGAGAAGGGAAATCCATAAGAGCTCACTCAGCGTTTGCCCTACTATGCACCCTCCTGACACGGTAAGGTTTGAATGTGAATAGGCCTAGCCATGACAGAGCCTTTGTGGACACTCTCCCTGAGGGAGCAAGAAATGAGCCCCAGAAGGGCAGTCTGGCCGCTGGGGACAGACCGTTCCTTCAAGGGTGGGAAACAGCAACAAGAAAACTGAAGAGAAACTGGAGGCTGGGATCTGATGAAGGGGATGAGGAAGGATCTGCTGGGCAGAGAGGAAGGAAGAAAGCCGCAGACGCAGGCTGGGGAGGCAGCCTCGAACCCCTGCCTACCTAGGGTAGATGGAAAGGGTTTGAAAGGGACAGCAAGTCCGGTGACTGCCTCCTCCTCATCACCATGGGTGGCTTCAGGCAGAGGCTGGCCCTTGGTTCTCCCTGAAGGACGCTCAGAGAGATGGGCAGGCATGGCACCCTGCTGGAGGCCTTCCTCATCTTCCTCCTTGGAGGTCTTCCCTGGGGCAGCCGGCCACCTCTCTGCAGACTCCCTCATCTTAAATTCCACCACTCCAAACAGCTGAAAATGAGTCCACCCCCCACCCCCCAAACACAAGCGAGGAAAACACGGGCGGCTGTTTCTGCCAAGTTAAGCTCTGAATTAGCTGCATTCCATTTCATTAAAACAATTACCTGAGAGCCGGCCAAGAATGACACAAAGCTTCCTCCCAGCACCCCCCCTCTTCCTCTATCCCCCCCAACACACGATGCCTGCTTCCCAAGTCGGCCAACAGAGATCAAGTCCATGACACACACTCCCTGAGGGACCTCACTGGGAAAGGACCCACAATCCCCCAGCACGTGGACAGCCAGGAGATCCTGGGTCCAGCAGAAAGGAGACTTCAGGCAACACTCCATCCAGCTGAGAGCGACTAGGGCACTCACCTCTCTCAAGAAGCCGAGGGGACTGGCTAGGCCAGCCTCAGGGTGCTTTCCCAAAGCATGGCTGCCCTGTGCCAGGGAGGCTGAGCTAGCCCTGTGGGAGGGTGCCAAGTGGCACAGCTCTGACTCAGCATAAACAGAGCCCCCGGGGACAGGGGCTGGGAGGGTCAGGTCTCTAGGTCCCAGACCACTGGATGGCCTGGCCGGAGTTCTCTGTTCAAGCTTCAGACCACTATGGTCCCTGCCTCCTTCTCACCCCCTGGGGTTACTCAACTGGCCCCTGATAAGGCTGGGCATGATGTGAAAGGACAGGCATTCCTCCCTCCTCCCCTTCGGCCCAGGCTCTCCCAAGGCTCCCTGCCTACAACCAGTCCGGCTCCAGATCACCCTAGACTGACCAGTCCCAGAGATTTCCCCACCAGCACCAGGGGCAGAGGCCAGCCCAGAGCCACACACGCCCAGCAAGGGCCCCAAGAGAGAACAGTGACTATTCCTAGAGCGCTTTTAAAGCACGGCACATGCATTATCTCACTGGAGCTCAAAGCACAAGCATCACTCGCAAGAATCTGTGAGAACTTCTGCAAAGGGCTGGCCTGGATGTCTCTGCCACCACAGCCGAGGGTAACCTTGCACTGGGTACATGGAGTCTGGAAGACTCATCTGTGGATGAAGGAGCCGGACCTGATAACCTTCCAGGAGGTTTCTGGATCGCTATCTGTGCATACTGGTCCAGGCTAACTCATCCTGGGAGGCCTCTGTCCATGTCTTCCCATAAGTTCAACGCTGGGGGCTAACGTCCCCAAGTTATCATTATCCTCATTTTAGAGATGAGGAAACTGAGGCTGAAATCAGCAAAGACAATTGGAGAGACACAGTTAGTACATGGTGGGGGTGGGACTCAAATCCAGGCCTCTCTGATTCTGAATCTAGAATCCAGCACTTTACTCACTGACACACACCCTCATAGGAAGTATGTGTGTATGTGTGTGTGTTGGGGGGTGGGGACCTCTAGCTGACAGTCTTGGCCCGTCCATTCCTATCAACAACCAGGTTTAAGGCCACGCACAACATTCCTACTATCTCCCCAACAGGCAGGACAGTGAAGCAAACAGGAAAACCGAGCTTCTGGGATTTTCTGGCCCAAAGCTGAAAGGGACTTCAAAGGTCACTTCATCTAACACTTATATAAATAGGAATTATCCCTTCTCCCACATCACTGACAAGTGGATGTGAAAGCCTACAGGGAGAGGGAGCAGCTATCTTCCAAAGGAGCCAAATCCACCCTGGGAGAGAACTCTGTTGCAAAGTTTTTCCTTCTATCACCCCAAATCTGCCTTCCCTGTAACTTCTCCTTCCCCTCCCTGCACCAGACTGTTAAAGAAGGACCAGAATACAAGAAGATCTCAAAGGATCGAGCTGCATCAATTAACTCAGTGAATTTTCCCCCCATAAGGCAGAGATAGTAGACGTAGATGAATGTTTTAGTTTCAAAATTAAACTTTAATTATTTTACGTCGACTGATAGTCAAGTGATAATTATAAAAACTATCTAGTCTCCTTTGCACCTTCTGAGAAGGAACTGGGGCCGGAAGAGAGGGCAGGCCGTTAGCTGCCCAAGACCACTGAGTGAGCACCAGAGATGAGATCTGAACCCAGGACTGCTATCTCCAACTCCAGGCCTCTTTCTACTCAATCTGCTGCTTTGAGGAGCAGAAAAGGGACCCCCAGAACACTCCTAAGACTCCCTCAGAAGAGCTGACTCGTCAGTAACACTCTGAGGTTTGCAGAATGCCTTAAGATAAGATTATCTCCCCCAAGAGGCCTAACAGCATGATTTCCAGTTTCCTGTGCAAGGCTAAGTACCTCTTTGCCAGGAGAGTTCTTCAAATGTGGCCTCTGCCCTCCAGGGCTCTGCCCAGCAGCCTCCAGATGAGGGGCTCCTCACAGATAGAACTAAGAAGGCCCCTAGAAGGCATCTACTCCAGCCCCTTCACTTTACAGGGGAGAAAATTAGGATTCAGAGAGGACGCTAGCAGGGTGCCCAAGGCCACACAGGTAGGTGGCAAGTGATCCAAAATTCCTAGATCCAATCCAAAGTCTTCATACAGGATGGAGGGCCTGAGGCCCAGATAGGTCAAATGACTTGCCGGAAATCACAGTAGGGATGAGAGGCAGGATTTGAACCCAAGGTCCTACCACTCCAAAGACAAAGCTTCCCCTTTACTATGTAGCCTTTGCCAAGGGGCCCCAGAATTCATTTCAATTTAATTCAACTCAAGGAAACATCTATTAAGTTCCTGTTGTGCTGGAGATAGAAAATGACTGAGTTCCTGTCCTCAGGGAACTTATATTCTCTCCAGAGAACATCATATACAAGGGAAGACAAGTGGAATATTTGGGGCATAAAGGAAAAGTCCTAACTAAGTACTCTGGGAAGGGCAGCTGGGTGGCACAATGGCTAGAGCATAGACTCTTGAGTCAGGAAGACCTGAGTTCAAATCAGAATGACCCTGGGAAAGTCCCTTAACCTGACTGCTTCCAAAATAAATTTAAAAACAAAAAAAACTGAAGTACTCTGGGAAAGTTAGTTCCAAGATTTCAAGGACTCACCCTGGAACCTGGAAAAACATGCTGGGACTAGGAATAGTTGTCACAGTGTGAAACCCAAAATGAAGCCCCAGAAGGAACAAGTTGAGAGATAAAAGAGCTTCCCTTGGAGGCTGAGAGAGTGCTCCCAGCTCCCTGGCTAAGGCCAGGAAGGCCCAGAAGCAGTTCCAAGGGTTCTGAAGAGGGCGACTTAGAACACTGAGGTACGAGAAAGAGCCAGAGGCCCTGGGTTTGAAATCCTGGGCCTAAGTGACTTTGAACAAGTCTCTCTGGGCCCCAGGGAGAGTCTATCTCCTGGGTGGGGAACCTGCCACCTTCATGTTTCCCACCCCAAGTCTGTCCAGAACTGGGAGGGAAGACAGGATCTAGGAAACAGGGCACTAAATCTTCTGACCTTGGGCCTGAGATCTGCAACCCACTCACGTCAATGACTTGTTGAGGATGAAAGGATTTAGCCATCAAAAAAGTGTCTCTTAGATGCCAGGCACTGTGTTAGGGATGGGAGACCAGGAGCTCCCAGGCTTAGCTGGAATGTACCTTGGAGTTATCTCAGTATTTTACAGATGAGGAAATTTTACAGAGAAGAAACAATCTGTCCAGGTTCAGGCAGGTAGTGAAAACGGCAGAGCTGGTATTTGAACCTGGGACCGCAGACCTTAAATCTATTGCTTTATGCACAAAACCATATTGATCTGCTTTGTCCCCATTTAGGAAGCTCCCTACACACACAGACACAGACACACAAACACACAGACACACACGCAGACACACAGACACAGACACACACACACACACACACAGACACACACACACACACACACACAGACAGCCTAGGACCCTAAGTTTACAGCTCAACAAACAGACAGTGGAAGGAGGTATGGCTGACAAAAAGGCTCCCTGCCCTCAAGGATTTTACATTCCTCTATAAGGTCCACACAACATTCTCTTCTGAGGATCCAGGGGAAACATTCAGTAAAGTCCCCAGCTCTAGGGAGAATCCGGCTCGGTGCCCAAGGGGAGGGAACTGGCCACTCCACCACCTTGGGGAAGCCACTTCCCCAGACCCAGCAGCTGGGTGCCCCCCGACCCTGGCCAGCCACACAGAGGAGCCACAGACGGACAGCACAAAGTCCAGACTTTCCATGGAAACAGGGAGGTTCCACAGGGGCAGGCTGCCTGAGGCAACTCCCCTGCCCCCCAACAGGACAATAAGGCTCTGTTTTCCAAAGGGTCAGAGCTTCTGGGAAGCTGAAAGTCGACAGATCCAGATTGCAGAGGCTAGTGGGCAATGCCAGCAGCTGGCTAGGCCCCCCAGCAGGGGCCTGGGGGAACTCAGAGCTAAAAGGGGTGGGGGCTGCAGTGGAGACCCCTGTGTCCCCTAAAGGCCATTTCCTGGGTATAGTCCACAGGGTAACCATTTCATGGGGAACAAAACATTCATCAGCCTCCACACCCCCTTCCCCTTAGTCACACAGGGGATGGGAGTACACAAGAGTCACTGACTACAGACAGAGTGCCAGCCCAGACATCCATCAGTCTCCTAAACAGCAGATTATAAGATCAAACACGGGAGGCCATGATAATCTTCGCCATCATAGCTAGCATTTATATATAAGGTTTGCAAAAGCACATTATATATGTGACCTCACTGGATCTGGAGTTTCACAACAACCCTGTGAAGTAGGTGCTATAATAATAGGCATCGTTATAATTACGATAAATAATAACTGAGGAAACTGAGATGGAGATAAAGTGACTTGCTAAGTCACATGACTAGTAGGTGTCTGAGGCAGGATTTGAACTTAGACCTTCCTGACTCCAGGCCCAAACTATCTATCCAGCCACCTCGTGGCTGCCAGCCCAACCCTCTCATTTTACAGATAAGGAT
The DNA here is from genome assembly GCF_028372415.1 of Notamacropus eugenii. Classification (NCBI taxonomy): domain Eukaryota; kingdom Metazoa; phylum Chordata; class Mammalia; order Diprotodontia; family Macropodidae; genus Notamacropus; species Notamacropus eugenii. The sequence continues at coordinate 25,010,396 of NC_092875.1, read as the reverse complement.
ATTGAGGCAGGCAGGCCCAGGGAAGTTGGGTGACTTGCCCAAGGTCACACACGTGGAATACAATTGAACTGAAGTCAGCTGGGTTGCCCCCCAGGGTCCACCACTTAGAATTCTGGGCAAAATCAGGGCCAGTACTGAGACTGAACATGCTCAGAAATGCCTTCAGAGTATACCTCAAGTACCATGCAACCTCCATCGGGGAAAGACCAGCCAGGACTCTCAGCCAAAGGGGCATCTACAGTTAGTAAGAAAAGCCACCAGCAACACCGGCCTGAGGGAAACAGATGAAGGCAGGACAGGACAGGACAGGGCAGGGCAGAGCAACGCAGGACTCTGGGCTGGGCTGCACACTTTGTGTTTACATTCTCTACCCAACCAACGGGGAAGAGTTATAAATTTGTTACTTATTAAACAACACATGGCCAGTCTGTCTGTCACAGGCTGCTCCAGGGAGGGAACATTTCTCCAATTATTTTCCAAAAACAAAAATCTGGCTGCAAAGGTTCTGCCACCCCACCCCCCAACCTACTCCCCTACCCCCTAGCTCAGTCAGCCAAAAAGAAAAAAGATGGCTCATCCACTCTCTAATGGGGCTCCCAGCTGAAAGCACTCTAGGGAGGGGAAAAAATAAAAACACGAGACCAGGGTCATTATTGTGTCCATACTCAGAAAAACAGCTGACAGCCAACTCCGGGAGCAGCCAGCCAGAAAGGCAGAGGGGCTGAGACCCGGAGGCCAGGCAAATTCCTCTGCCCTCCCTCACCCACCATCAAGCCGCCTGGACCCAGGAGCCAGGCGTGGCCCCGCTGGGAGCACAGCTGCATCCAGATCCAGGCCATTTAAACACTACATCCCCCCTCTGCCCCAACCTGTTCCATCTTTCCTTTCAGGGACTAACTGTGTTCCTTTTCCCTACATGGAGGAGGAGGAGGAGGCATTTTCTGGCAGGCATCCAGTGTCTCAACTTCAAACTCCAGTCCCGTGAGCACAACAGAGAGAAACATGCTGGAAGCAGCTTGGGATGGTCAGTTTAGAGGCAGAAGGGTCGCAGGAGACAATGCAAGAGTTCACAGCTCTAAAACTGGAGAAGATCTCGGAGGAATCGGGTCCAACCTCTCTGCTCTTTTTTGACAGATAAGGAAACTGAGGCTCAGGGAGTGTGTAGTAACACACAGGTAGTAACTGTCAGGGGGAGAATTTGATCCCAGGTCCTCTGACTCCAGAGGCAATGCTCTTCCACTACACCAGGTTCTTAGAGATGATATTAAGAGCCTACTGTGTGCCCAGCACTGAACCAGAAGCAAGAGATATGACAATAACCATCCCTACCCTCAAGGAGCTCACGTTCAGGAGCAGGGGGGAAGGGATGAACACAGACAACTTCCACAGCGAAGTGAACAGAAAGTCTATTGAAAATAAAGCTAGATATTTCAAAGAGGCAGCACTCCTAATTAGAGAGGGGTCCAGGGGCCCCTGACCTGGTTGAGGTTAAGCCCCCAGCACTTTAGTATAGCGCTGGCACATAGTAGGTGCTTAATAAATGTTTATTGGATTGGTTTATAGGAGTTGTGTCTGGGAGGAAGGGAGGGTTTCTGTGGGGTAGACGTGAGATCTTTGTGAGCTGCCTGCAGAACGGTGCCCAGGGGGTCTAAGAGATGATACAGTGAGAAAGCACCTCAGTTAGTCCAACCTCCTCCAACATATGAGGAAACTGAGGCCCGGAATGCTCAGGTAACTTTCCCAAAGTCAGACGGGGGAAGCCTTAGGAGGTGAGCCTATCTCACACACTTCCCACCCGCCCCAAGTAACAAACCGTTTGGATGAGGCACTGGGTAAGCAAAGGTTCTCCCAGACCTCCTCTAGGCATACCCACTTTTAAAGGAAAAATACCTGCCCAGAACCACTGCCAGCCCTGAGCATGTTGGCCACGGAAAGGCTCGGCTTGGCACGGGGAATGCCCCCTGGGCCAGCCCTCCGCTTGGGCTCTCGGGAGAGGGCACCCGAGGAGGGTCAGGGAGGCGCTCCCTTGGTGCCCTCCTGGAACACTCCTGTGCCTACAAATAGCCCGGCGGGGCTCAGCCCGGCGGCCACACTGCCCACAGTGTCCTGGGCACCGGGGAGGAGGGGGAGGCCCGCCTGTCCAGTCTCCCCACTCACACAAGCAGCCGCTCACCCTGACGGGGAGGGGGCTCGGGGGTCCCCGGCCGGGGATGGGGTGTGGGCAGCGGGGCAAACCCCGGCTCGGACGTGCGGAGGGTTGGACAGCCCGGCACGGGTGGGGGCAGGGCTGCGGCCAGGCCACCCCCCCCAAGGCTCCGGGCTCCAGCCCCCGGCAGACTCTCGGGGTGACCCGGCGCGGCCAGTGAGGACGCCCCCCGTGCAGCCCCCCGGCGTCGGGTGGGAGCGCTGGGGGGGCTCCCCTGCTCCCCCTTCCCGGACCCAGGATTGGGGGGCGCACCGCAGGGGGGATCTCAAGGCTCCTCACAAGTGCCCAGAGGGGGTGCCAGCTGCTGACCCCACCCCGCCGCGCGAGGCCATGGCGGGGGGCGGGGGCCCCGGTCCCGCGTGGGCCCGCTCACTCACCGAGGTCGTCCATGGCCGCCCGCTCTCCCCGCTCTCTCCGCCCGCAACTTTTCCGCCGCCGCGGCTCGGTCCGGAGCGCGCCCGCGCCCCCGCGTGTCCTCCCGCGCGCGCACGCCCCGGCACCGCCCCCCTGCGCGCGCCCGGCGGGGGAGGGGCCTGCGTGGGCGCTCCCGCCGCGGACCCCGGGCGCCCCCTGCCGGAGCCTTACCGCGGCGGCGCGTCCGCGCGTGGGTCCGCCCCCCGCCGAGGCCCGGCCTGGCCCCGCGCGCCCCCGCTGCGTGGCCCGGGCCCCTCTCCATGCCCCCACGCGGGAGCCCTCCCCACGGAGATTGTTGCTCAGTCTCGCTCTAGACGCCTCTTCCAGGTCCCCACGCACACCGATCACGTGGTAGCTCCCCACCTCCCAGTCACTCCACGTGGAGACCCCGACAGCCCCGCGTGTTCCTACAAAGTATGAGAGCCCAGCCCACCCCGCAGACATGGGGAGGCCCTCTAGACATCTCCGTGTGCCCCCCACCATTGGGGGCCCCCAACAGCCCCTCGTGTCCCCATTCAAACTGCGGAGGAGCCACCCCTCTGTCCACACCATGCGGGAGCGCCCCCTCTCTGTCCGATCACCCCACCCGTGCACGTGTGCCCACGCGTACCGCCACTTCAGAAACACAGCAGTCCTCCCTTCCACAGATGTCCCATACCTTTTCCACCACGTGGACACCCCACTCACGCCATATGGGAGCCCCCATCTACACTGTACAGCCCTCTGCCTCCAAAACTCCCGGGGAGCCTGCAAGGCCTGGGCCCCCCAAACCCTCAACTTTGTGCCAGGCCCCTGCCCGCATGTTTTCTCAAAGATTCCCCATTCCAGCTGGTGAGACGCGGTGTGTCCGTCCACGTCTAGGGACGAGAGTTGAGGCAGCCCTGGGATGGGGCAGCGGATGGAGTCCTGGACCCTGGCCTCAGACCCTGGGCCAGTCACTTCATGCCCATTTCCTCGTGGGAAAGCACAGCCCACAGGCCGGTAGAATTGGACCCTTGGGCACAAGTAGGAGGCAGAAGAAGGCTGGCCGGCCTGGGACCTGAAGGACTTCGAGTGAGTCCCTGGAGCTTATGGAGTAGGGGAATGACCTGGTGGGAGCTTTGTTGGCTGAAGGGTGGATGGCCTGGAGTGGGGCGAGACCTGAGACAGGCAGACCCCCCCCACCCCCACCCCCACTCCAGCAGTTATTGCAATAATCCAGGGGTGAAGGAATGAGCTGGAGCAAGGTTCTGGCCCGCCCCTCCATTCACATCTGTCCTCGTATGATTTTTTAAGTTTTAGACAAGCATATACAGTCACATTTGAATTTAGGTCTTCCTGACGCCAGGCCTTACATTCTGTCCAAACCCTATCCAAATCTTATATACAGCAAATGAATTCTTCTGAGAGCAATTCAGTGTCGTAGGTCCGATATTATCTACATTTTAAGTTTAAGGAGACCGGGGAAGTTTTGTACTGGCCAGAATGATGGGGTTCTGTGGCTGGTGCATTAGGAAGGCTAGAGTGTGGACACTTTCTGTGGCTTTATTTGCATGTCATTCAAAGAGGATCTTGGGAGAGTGGCTGGCCTCTGAATCTCAGTCCCTACAACTCCTACTGTGTATGTTTTGGGTAGAGCCCCCAAAATGGCTTTGGGGAAGCAGGATCAAGCTTAAGTGCAGGGTTAACTTAACTACAGAAAATAAGACAATCCCTCAAGAGCTGACTGACTGTCAAAGGGTAGGGGGTAGGAACAACTCACTGCTAGGACCTTCCAGCCTCCCCACCCCCAACCTAGAAATCTGCATTGATTTAATCTAATCCAGGCAATTTCATGACTTTTTTACATGACTCCACAGACAGGGCTGGGGGCCAAAAAAGTGACCTCAGGGTCCCAGAAGTGAGGTACTGGCCTGAAGGAAAGCCAAACTGTGGCCAGATGCATGTAGCAGAGACAGCACCAGTCACTACCCCCCCCCCCAACTAGAGGGAGGGGAGCCAGAGGGACTCCCAAGGTCGCCTGCTGAAAACCCTTCCTTTAAAAATAAGTAGAATACACTTTATTGGTTGGTTTTCTTTTTACACTGGTTCCATCTCCCGTTCCTCCTCCTGGAGAGCCATTATCCCTTATAATAAAGAATAAAAAAGAGGAAAAGAGACGTTCAGCAAAACTAACCAATATATCAAAATTAAGTCCGTTATTATAGGCAGCATGGACCACCCCATCGATGGGAAATGCAAATTATCTCTGCATATTGTATCTCTGCCAAACCGTGAACTTCTGTTTGCTTCTTTTTGTATCCTTAGTCTTTAGCACATAGTAGGAACTTAATAAATGTTGATTAATTGATAGATTAACTGATTAATCTCTTTAGGGCCAATCAGAGTTATTCTGCCTTCATGGTATTCAATTTCGATTGCTTTGTTTTCTTCTTAATAGTAACAATGTATGTGTTGTTAATTTCACTGTTCCACTTCCTTCATCTTTCATCAGTTTCTCTCTTCTCACATGCTGCCATTTGCTTAACTATTCCCAAATGAGGGTATTTACTTTGTCTCCAATTCTTTGCTATTAAAAGTATTTTTGTTTCTAGGGACCCTTTTTTTTTTCCTTGACTCCCTCGGGGGAATATAAACATGGCAGTAGAACCTCTGGATCAAAAGGTACAGATATTTAGCCATTTCCTTCACCTAATTTCCAATTGCTTTGTAGGATGGCTAGATTCACAGCTCCACCAACCATGCATAAGTGTTCCCATCTTTCTACAGGTCCTCCAACAATGGCTATCCCCATCCTTGTCGTTTTACTGAGTATGATGTGAAAATGGATTTATAGTTCTGTTATTATCAGTTATTTGGAGGTTGTTTCATATGCCAACCCCCTGATTTTAAAAAGTAAGAAACAGAAGTGATTTGTCCAGATGGTAAAAGAGAGATTTCACTCTAAGTCTCAATCACACCATCTCTCTCACATTTATTACACACCCTTTAATGGATACCCAACACTATTCTAGTTCATATTTGGGGAAGTTGGGGGATACAAACTAGCAGTTTAGGATCTAGTTTGAGAAATCAGCCTCCACTACAGAAGAGTTTCTTAAGCTTCTGCTCTTTATTTGGTCTTGGGGATACAAGAATACAAACTGAAAGCAGTCTCAGCCCCTGTAATCTCAGAAATCCCAGCAAGCTGTGATTTACTCTTGATTTCCACTTTCGTCGTGACTTCTTGGCCAAGTCACTTTATTTCTGAACCTCAAAAAGATGGGAAAGGAAAGAATTTCAGGGGAATGTTATATCAATAAAGGAATTCATCAACACATTAGAGAAATAAAGAAACCAATAACACCTTCACATTAAAATGAAACTCCTAATTTCACTTATATTTGTAAGGACTAGTTATCTAGTTACTAGTTACAAGGACTAGTTATCACTGCCTTATATGGAGAAATATCACAAAACAAAATTGGAACTATTAAACCAAGACCAAATCTGCCCCTTAAACCTCGAGAGACTCATAGTTCTTGGGTCCTGATTTTAAGATTAGAAAAGTCTTTTAAATTCCGTTGAATCTGTGATTATGATCCTGCTTCCCCAAAGCTATTTTGGGGACTCTGCCCCAAAAATATACAATAGGGGTTGCAAAGGGGCTGAGATTTGAGATTCAGAGGTGGGCCACATTCCTAAGAGCCTCTTAGAAGGCAAATAAATGCAAATAAAGCTAGGGAAAGATGACTGGGTCCACTCTCCTTCCTTCATTATACAAATGTACCAGAAACAGAACCTCAGACACCTGGGGAACATTTTAGCCAGTACACAGCCTCTCTGGTCTCTCTACACTTAAAATGCACATAATATTGTACCCATTTCACAGAATCACTCTCAGCAAAATTAAAGTGCTATATACAGTATTTAGAGCTGGAACCAACATTAGAGTTTATCTAGGACTGCCTTGTTTTACATTGGAGGAAATTCAGACCCAGCCAGAGCAAGTAGTAAATCCAAGGTCACTGAGGAATTCAAATCCAGGTCCTCTAAAGGCTCCACTACATCCACGGAATGAAGAAACCATTGAATAATTGGGTCATTAGTTTAATAAATATTCGAGGACTCCAGGTAGAATCGTGAGAAAATGAGCTGGCTTTGGAGTCAGAAGACTTGAGTTCAAATCCTGTGTCTGGGCTCACCTCATGCAAGGCACTTGACACTTATCAAGACTGACTCCTTTGTACTCCATGTGCCTAGCACTGTGCCCTGACTATAGACACTTTTAATAAAAGCTTGTTGAATTCAGTTAGATTTGATGATCTTAGAGGATATGGGGGTGGGGAGAAGGGATGAATGAAAGAGCAGTTTCAGCCCTAGCTGGGCATTGTGCCCATGGAACCAACTAGAATGGACCTTGTTTCCTCCAAGGGAGAGAGAGAGGAAAAGGGAGAGGGGGAGGGAAGGAAAGGAGAGGAGGGAAAAGGGAAAGAGAGAGAGAGATGGAGAGACAGAGACACAGAGAGGTGGGGGAGAGAGAAAAGTCAGAGATATGAGAAAGAGAGAGATTAAGAGAAACAGAGAAAGAGAGAGACAGAAACAGAGAGAAAGATGGGGAAGAGAAACAGAGGGAAGAGAGAGAGATGAAGGCAAAGAGGGAGGAAGAAAAGTTGACTGGTTAAACCAAGAATTAAAACTGTGGATCTGAAAAGAACCAGGCTTATTGGTTAATTTTTAAAATTATACACTTAGTACTGTGGAGTAAAGGGCAAAATCTTCACCAACCTCTGAAGCTTTAAAGAGACCCCCATGAACAAACAAGGTAAGAAAATGCTTTTGTCCCGGCTTGCTGAAGCCCCCCAATATCTCCCCTCCACCTTGGCCGAGTTGGATTCTGGGACAACGTGGTTGGTCCTGCCTGAGGTTGCTCCCACTTGTGTACAGAAGTCATTTCTGGTACCTTAAAATGTGCACGGAGCCTGTGACCTTTTGTATGGTGGAGCAGGGGCTAAGGGAAGGCCCTTGGCTGGGGTTGAGGAGAGAGAGAAGGGATTCTGGGTTTCTTGATGACTGGGGACATGTTGGATTCCTGTCACTTAAGTATGTGTGTGACCCTGGGCAATTCATTTAACTGCTTTAGGCTTCTGTTGCCTCAGCTGTCAAATGAAGGTTTTGGAGCAGATAGACTTTGGAGTCCCTTGGAGCTCAAAATCTTGGATCCAGCCCTCTCTGGAGGCCCAGCCTTTGAAAGATATAGAGGGATGGCAGAAAGTCCTCACACTTTTCCTGTAAGACACGGACATGAAAAGGGAAATTCTTCAGAGGAACAGAACAGACTTCCCAAGACCATGTGTCCCAGTGGGTTGAGTACTGGACTTGGGAGTCAAGAAGAGAAATCAGCACCTGGGATTTCATTGATCTAGGGCTCTTCCAGATGAGGAAACTCCCTCTACCAATGCAAATCTTAGAGAGTTACCCAAAACACTGAGAAGTTAAATTAAGGCTCACCTAGCTAGGGTCACAGAAGGGCCTTGAACTCCAGGGCCTATTCTCCATCTACTCTGTAACACTCTTAAACCAAGAAAACCCGGGTTCAGATCCCACTTCTGGTGCATACTAGTTGAGTGATCGTGGATAAATCATTTTCTAAATATTCCTCAATATTAGGAAGTTGGACTAGGTAGCCTTTGAGTTTCCTTCCTGCTCTAAATCTGTCCTCAATTTCCTTATCTGTAAAATAGGGAGAATAAGGAGAACAGATTTGTTGTGAAGATCACACAAGACAGCTATAAAGCATTCTGCCAGCATTAAGGCCCCATGTAAATATGAGCTGTTGCCATCTGAACTGTGAATCCATGGGGAAGAGAGGTCACTATGCTGTCAGAATAAAATGATGAGAAGCAGGACCATTAAAGTATAGAACTGGGAGGGATCTCAGAGGCCATTAAGTCCAATCCTTTCCTTTTACAGAAGACAGAACTGAGGCACAGAGGAGGGAAGAGATTTCCTCAAGACCTCGCAGGTATTTAGGGATGAGCATATCCATCTCTTTACTATACCTGGAACACTCCCTAGTCATCTTTGTGTCTTAGAATTCATGTTTCCAAGCTCAGCTCAAGTCCACCTTCTGCATGAAGCCTTTTCTGATCTGCCTCAGTCCTCCCCCAAAAGTTACTTTACCTCTATTTTATCTCTATATATTATAGTATATATACTATAGAGGGTGGCCACTACTCTCAGATTCTAAAACTATAACCCATTCCTACAACTATAACCCACAAGCCCCTACTAGTGATCTCAACCTTTCATAGTCTGCCAGTAGATACAATCAGCTCAAAACAAGGGCGCTTATGAAGAGAGAGGAGTGAGATCAATAGATGTAAAATATTACCCCCATGAATTTGGGTTGTAGTCTCCCACAAATACCCATAGCACCCACAGGAAGAGTAGACACAAATGTAGAGGACACTGGTTGTAGGGAACAAGGCAGCTCATGCCCCTGGCCCTTCAGTGACCGAGCATGTTTCTCTCCATCTGAGCACAACTGCTCCTAGGGAGAATTTCCATCTGTAGCTCAGTTCTCCATAGCCTGGACGAATTTTCACTTGACTCTATCATCAATGCTCTTGTTTGCTGCCCGAGGTTGTATTCTTTGAAGCCACTTGCTTCCTTGAGTGATTTGACTCTCCTCTGTGTGTCTGTATGCAGAGTGTGTCTCCCTGATGGAAGCTGCCCTGGCTAGTGGGGGAGAAGGTGTGGAAGACAGAAGAATGACTCCCCACCATCCCCCATAGAGGAATCAGGGTTATCAAATTCCACAAAGCTGTTGCCTCCAGTTGGCAATCTAGTCTTTAAAAAAAGCTTTTATTAATCTATTTGTTTACATCAGAATAGTTTCCCCTAGTATCCTTCTCCCACCCACTCCCTAGAGTCATCCCATATTATAGTATTTTTAGAAACCAAAAAAAAAAGAGAAAAAAAGTCAGCATAACTGATCAAAAATTGAAAAAGTCTGAAAATATGTGCAAAGGGGCGGAATAGGCATGTCTTCTCATATCTTTTCTTTCAAAACATGCTTGTTCTTTATAATTTTACAATGTTTGCTTTTGATTTTTTAGGATTATTCTCTCCCCTGACATAGTTGTAGTCAGTGCCTGCATTGTTTCTTATTTCTCTCTGCATCTATTCCTGTAGATCTTGCCATGTTTCTCTGTATCAGTCACATTCATCATTTCTCATAGCACCTTCAGCCTTTCTTTACATTCATGTACTACAATTTGCTAAGCCATTTCCCCAACTGATGGACATCCACTTTGCTTCCATTACTTGCTATCACAAAAAGGACTGATGTCAATATTTTGGGGGTATATGGGAACTTGCTTCTTAACAGTGACCTCTAGGTACAAACCTAGTAACAGAATGGCAGTCTAGCTTCTTGAGGGCAGTGAGGAGCATGGGAAATCTTCAACCAGCCAGAAGTGGTTACCCCTTCAAATTCAATCAAGGCACTTTATCACACTTCCTAAAGGGAGGCATGGAATGTTTAAGACTTCACACACTTAAACACCTCCTTATCTGTCTTTTACTTTCTGTGGGCAGTGGGTGGGTGTTGGGATGGGTGTTAGGGGTGTTACTCAGATACCATCTCTCTCTCTCTCTCTCTCTCTCTTGCTCTCGCTCTCGCTCTCTGTCTCTGTGTCTCTCTATGTCTCTCTCTTTCTCTATGTTTCTCTCTCTCTCTCTGTCTCTCTACATCTATATATCTCTTTCCCTCTCTCTGTCTCTCTGTGTCTGTGTCTCTCTATGTCTCTCTCTTTTCTCTTTCCCTCTTCTCTCTTTCCTAGACATATACATATGTACACATTGTCTAGATTGTAAATTCCATTCAACAGGGACCATTTTTCTTTCTTTCTTTGAATCCTGGTGCCTAGCACAGTGCTGGCCACATAAACATTTTTTCATTGAATGATGCACAGGACCTTGTTTCCATTTCCAGCCTCTTTCCATTAACAGCTTACAGAGCAGCCTATAAGGGGCTTCAAAGGAGTCCAATCTGGACTCAAGACTGAAGGAATGAAGAGTCATCAGAGCAGGGAGTGGGGAACGTTTCTTAGAAGAGGTGAGCTTGGAACCAGCTTCTGGAGAGAGGGAGAACTCCAAAGCAGAGGAGAGGAAAGGAGTGGGACCGGCATTCCAGGAGGAAATGGTATGTGGAAAGGAATTCGGGCAAGGACAAACTTGTTGAGTGCCCCTTGAATTGAGGAAGGTTGAAACAGAAATGGTTCCAGCTGCTTCCTGCCTCAAGAAGGAACTGATGCAGAGAACCACAGAATCCTAAGACTTCAGAGCTAGAAGGACCTTACAGCTCAAAGGATTGTCAGTTTAGAGTTGGAAAGGACCATAGAGGTTATCTAGAAGCAGAGGAAGAACAGGAAGAGGAAGAAGCACTGACTTTGGAGTCAGAACACTTGGGGTCAAATCCTAACTCTTCCAATGACTAGCTTTGTGACCTTGAGCAAATTAATTCTCCTTGTGCCTCAGTTTCCTTGCTTGTAAAATGAAAGAGTTGGACTAGGTGACCTCTAAGGCTCCTTCCACCTCTAAGTCTATGATCTTATGACCGGTCATATGACCTCTCTGGGCCTCAATTTTCTTATGTGTAAAATGAAAGGTTAGTGGCAGGTAGGTGATACAGTGGATAGAGCACCAGTGCAGGAGTTAGGAGGACCTGAGTTCAAATCTCACCTCAGACACTTGACACTCACTAGCTGTGTGACCTTGGGCAAGTCACTGAACCCCAGCTGCTTCATCCTGGGTCATCTCCAGTCATCCTGATGAATATCTGGTCACTGGATTCAGATGGCTCTGGAGGAGAGGTGAGGCTGGTGACCTGCCCAACCCTCTGTCACTCAAAACAAAGTCAAGTGCAAGTCATGTCATTATTTCTCTGATGGCATGGTCTTCTTTGGCAACGAAGGATGAATGCACAAAATGAAAGGTTCTTTTCCACTCAGCATCTGTTATCGTATTAAGCGTAGTAAATTGCCAAACCCAAGATTTGAGCCAAAGTCCTCGTCCTGGACTCCAAATACCCATTCTGGCCGTGCCAAAATGACTAATTATTTTACTCTCTACTCTTCATTCTTCAAAGGCTGAGAAGGGTTAGGTGAAGTGTGAGGTTAAATGGCTAGTTAGTGTCACACTCAGAACTTGCACCAGGTATCTTATATTCTTTCCTCCACATCACGCCAGGTCGGGGCCTCTCTATCTCTGTGGATTTCAGAAGGATCCCAGGAGGCAAGTGCACTATTCAGTTGTTGTATAGCCATGGCCCCATTTGGGGACTTCTTAGTAGATATACTGGAGCAGTTCACCATTTCCTTCTCCAGCTCATTTTACAAATGGGGAAACTAAGGCAAGCAGGGTCACCCAGCTAATAAGTGTCTGACTTCAAATTTGAACTCAGGTCTTCCTGACTGCAGGCCCAGTGCTCTATCCACACAAAGGAGAATTAGTAAAAAGAGAAGTGGGTTTGGAATCATAGGATCAGGGTCCAAATTGTGACTCAGCTTATTCTTAAAGCAGTAGGCAAGTCCCTTTCTGGGCCTCAGTTTCCTCATCTGTAAAATGACTGGCTCTGACTAGTTATTATTTAAAATTTCTTCCAATTCTATCTCCCTGGCCCCAGGATAGACCACTAGGAAACTACATCTCTTAGAACAAATTCAGGCAGTTAGTGAATAAAAGACTGAGCCTGGAGTCAGGAAGATCTGAGTTCAAATCCGGCCTCAGACACTTATTAGCTGTGTATCCTTGTGAAAGTCACTTAACTTCTCTTTGCCTCAGTTTCACCAGCTATAAGTGGGGATAATAATAAGCACCTACCTCCCAGACTTATGAGGATCAAATGAGATAATAATAGCTGTGAAATGCCTTGAACATAATAAGTATTCTATTTAAATGGTAGCTGCCTTTTTCCTTCATATTACAATAACCCCTCCCCCCTAAAAAAAAAAAAACGAGCCAGCTCTAACTATAAATCAAAACAGCCAAACAAAAACATGTGATCCAGATACTGTCTAACAGTGGTTCAGTCTCCTACCTCGCTGGCTGAAGGAAGAAAAATTTAAGAACTTCCCTTTTCCATCCTTTGGCTAGACAGAGATCAAAGGCCTCCGTTACAGATAGTTATCTAACTAAGAATTAACTTCTCAGACACTCCCAAGGTCCCCTCTGGCTGTGAATGCAGATAAATTTGAGCCAGAATAAAGGCAAGCTAGAGAGGAACGTACTAACCACCCCCCTCCCATGCCGGTCTTTTTTTTTTTAATGCATGTCTGCCCCTGGCAAAATCTGCTTACTCTGAAATGGGGTGGATGGGCTCTTAGTGAATAAAAATAAAGAAATCCAAAAAACATTTACTAAAAGCCTATTTGCTTCTTAAGGAGGGGGAAGGGAAGGAGGGAGAGAATTTGGACCTCAAGATTTTAAAAAACTAATTAAAAATTTTCACGTACATGTAATTAAGAAAAAAATCAACTAAATAGATAGATAAAAACTAAGTGAATAAATAAATAAAATGAAATGAACGGAAACACATGTAATGTGAGGTTGGGAGGGAGGGAGACAAGTCAGAGCTCAAACTGTAACAACAACAAAATAAAACTGAAAAACTCCAAAAGAGACCGTCTTGAACTGTCTCCTAACAGTTTCATTATCTCTTCTCAGGAAACTGCAATGGTTTTTCCATTACGCAGAGTTCAACTTCCTTTGAGTGATTTTGTTTTTCATTTCCATTGTTAGAGCCATTGTGTTCTCCAGGTTCTGCTGGTTTCCTCTCTCCCCTTACTCCAGCCCCAGACTGGGAAGTGCTGTGCCCTCTCCCCCTGCAGCCCCTCCCTCTGATTGGCTGCTTCCCCTCAGATGCTCCATTTTCAGGTGCCTGTTCAGGCCCAGGCTCAGCTCCTGACTGCCCTCCAGGATACTTTCGTTTTCACTCCCCACCCCCCCAAACTTCCTTGTTTCTATTGTCTTCTGCCATTAAAACGGAAGCCCCTTGAGGGCTGCTTGTACTTGGATTCTCATTAGCTTTGCACTGTGGCCAGGCACAGGTATAAGCTTTCTTTGTCCTAATCTTTCCTGTTTCCATAGATGATCCAATGGGAGAAGAATGGAATGTGGAGGCCAGCCCTCCTTCAGAGGCTCCAATCTCAGGCTGATAAGGATCCTAGTGGACTTTCAGTCCAACCCTCTATTTTACAGGAAACTGAGGCCCAGGAACTGAAGTGACTTGCCCAAGTAGAAATATTAAACAAGTGCCTAAGTGACTTGCTGTTCATTGGTTTCAGTCACATTTTACTCTCAATGACTGCATTTGAGGTTTTTTTGGTAGAGACACTGGAGGGGTTCACCATTTCCTTCTCCAGCTCATTTGACAGATGAGGAAACTGAGGCAAGCAGGATAAAGTGACTTGCCCAAGATTATACAACTAAGATCAGATATGAATTCAGGTCTTCCTGACTCCAAAGCTGGTGGCAACCTATCCACTTCACCACCCTGGCTGTTCATTCATTCAACAAAAAGTCTTTAGGCACCTGTGCAGGGTGCTGGGTATTCAAGGATATTTAAAGTGGCACAGGCCCTACCCAATGGGAGCTTACGGTCTGGGGTGGAGGAGAAATAGTAGAATTGGAGGAAGGGCTAATACAAGGTACTGAAGGGCCAAAAGGCCTCTAGGAAAGAATATTCAGCTTTCTCATCTAGGAAATAAGGAAGTTGGAGAAAGGTCTCTAAAGATTTCCTCAGATGATCTCTGAAGTCCCTTCCATCCTTAGGAGTCAATGAGTTTATGTGTCTCTGATTCATCTTCCTCCCCAGGAGCTCAAACCACATTAAGTCTCATTTGAGCTTTGTCAGGTGCACACCCTAATGAGGTTAAGGCAGTGCCTGGATGCTGCCCGACTGGCTTCTCAGACTGGGCTTCGTGAGCATCGGTGACTGGGCTGGCATGCCAGTGATGACTTCTGGAGCTGCCCATTCATGCCTTCTCTAAGGAAACCAGGATTTGGTTATTGATAGAAAAGCATGAGGAACTTAGAACAAAGGACCTAAGGGAGGAGGTCTCTGCTAGGCCCACTTCCTTCTGACCCCACCCTCCCCCAGGCCCCTCGGTTCATTCACCAGCCCTCCAAAGAGAGACCATCACCCTTACCCTATCTCCTCTACCCCACTTAGGTTCCATTTTGCCAAGGGGAGCTCCTGGGTTTAGTTAGAGGCCTGCAGATTAATAACAATGACTGGAGCAGAAAAGAATTTTCTAACCCCAAGCCTGTTGTCCACTGAGGTCAAGAAGCCCAAAGCCAACAAACACAACAACACTTGAAAAGGACAGATTTAATCTTATTTTAGACTTTCTTGTGGTCAGTTTCTGAGATATGGTTAACTGAGCTCTGTATCTGAAGAGGCTAAAGATACCTTAAGTAGACAGACCGCAGAAGGTTTACCATTTCTGTTTCCCTTGTTGAAAAAGACGCTACTGAGAGGACTACAGGCGCAGCTTGTGTGGTGACACTACCACAAAAAGTTAGTAGCGTTGGTTTTCTTGGTCATATGCAAGCTCTTTTTGCTCGTGTTCTCTGGTTACACATGTTCCTCACTGGTGGTGTGGTAACCTGTGGGAAGGGACCTCTGTGGAAGAGAAGTCTTGGAATTGATTTTCCCCATGCTTATGATAAGCATCTTTTAGCCTATTAAAATCAACACATCAGTAGAGGCTCATGAACTGTGGTTTTGCATGGATGTTAATATGGTTAAAGTGTTGCAGACCTGGGGAGGTGGGAGGCCTAGGTGTAAGGAGCAGCCCTACTTCATTTTTTTTTTAAGTTTTTAAAAAATATATTTTTAGTTTTCAATATTCACTTTGATAATGTTTAATATAAAATTTTGGAATAATCTCTTTGTTCTCTCTGAAGCAAACTCAGAGAATGCCTTTCCTATGTCAGCAAAAACCAGCCACGGCTGACTCTACATTCCTTAAGGAGACCTTTAACCTAAGACCCTATGTTATGGCATATCTTGAATAATGGGACTTTCCTTTGTATCTTATTATCTATGGCATATTAATGGTAAAGAAAATATAGACATCTTAGGTCGTAATTTCTATTGAACTTTGTTTACCCTTTCCTGTGTCAGCTATTTCGAGTACCTGTTTAGGACAGGAAGCCTGGTGGGATTTTCTTATTGTATGTCACAGAGACATATGTTTACACAGCTTGGAATCGCAAGGCCCAACCGACATTACTTTGTTAATTGTCTTGTCTTACTGAATTTATGATTTGTTCAACTAGGAGAGTTCCTTTCTCATGGCAAAATGTATATAAGCCAGAAGATTTCTGCACTGGGTAGCCAGAACATTTCTGGCTCCATAATGCATTATGTTACCGTTGTCTTTAATAGGGAATTGATCAATTAATTAATTAAATCATAAAATGTATGCATTTAGCCATGTTGCCTATTCTCTCTAACTAAGTTTTAAGGTCAACAACTTTTATAAAATGAGTTGAAAACTTTTTTCTCCCTCCCTTCCCCCTTCCCCAAGATGGTAAGTGATCTGATGGAGGTCATACATCTACAATCATATTAAACATACTTCCACACTAGTCATGCCATGCAAGAAGAATCAGAACAAAAAGGAAAGACCATGAGTAAAGGGGAAAAAAAGAGAGTGAGAGAGAGAAATAGTCCTCTTTCATCTGCATTCAGACTCTGTTGGAGACCAGTACTTTAGCCTGAGCCCCCTCACCCCATGAGAAAGCCACACCCCCAGTAGCCTGTTCCAGGACAAGCTGAACCACAAGACATTCCTGCCAGCAGATGTCCTGATTACAGAATGTTTTAGTACCGCCCCAGAAAGCCCCTGGGGCCAGTTCCTCCTATACCTATCCCCTCTCTGTCCTATAAAAGCTTGCAGCCCTAATAATAAAATCAGACCTTGCTTACCACCCTTTTGGTCTCACTCCTCTTTTCACCCATCCCCTTCAGGTAGGCGTTCTCCTCGATCTCCCCACTCATACTGGCCCTGCAGGTCGGGGCAAGTGGCGCCCAGACGTGGGGCTCGAGGTCCGGACTTCTGCCAGGCGGACCAACATTGAGAGACGATTCGTCGCGACCCCTTCCTTCTCATCGCTCATGAAGAGCCCCTGCATTTTGGTAAGTTGAGTTCCGTCCGCCTCATTCTAATCATGGGTTCCAACCTTTCCAAGGAACAGGTCTTTATCCGTGACCTTAAGCATGCCCTTAAGGATAGAGGAGTTAAGGTTAAGAAAAAGGACTTAGTGAACTTCTTTCTTTTTGTCGATGAGGTCTGTCCCTGATTTATTGTTAACGGCCCGGACATCCATCCGGGCAAGTGGCAAAAGGCTGGGAGAGAGCTTAATAAGAAATTGCAAACTGAGGGCCCGGAGGCCGTCCCCCCTTCTGCCTTTTCCTATTGGGGAATCATTAGAGACATAGTGGAGTCCACCTCCGGAGATCCGGGTGAGCGACAGCTTCTTTCGGTGGCAGAGTTTTGCTTGCGCCCTTTGTCACAGGCCGCCTCTGTTAAGTCACTAGAGCGCCCCTTACCACGGGTGGCTTCTGTAAAATCACTAGCTTCAATAGCCAAAAGTCCCCCAAGGCCCCCGTCCGCCAGAGCCACCAAAGCCCATTTATCCTCCCCTCCCTACAGGGCCCCGCCCTACAACCGAGTCCCTGACTTTCCCTATTATTACTAAACACAAGACCCCTCCCTTAAAGAATCCTGACCCTGATACGTTAGATCCCGGGGATGAAGCGGAACTTGAGGATGAGGCCGCCCGATATAATGATCCCGATTGGCCCGCTCTTCAACATTTGCCTCCTCCTTACTTATCCCAAACCTGCACCCCTGTACTTTTGCCCCCTGTTCCCACTCCTTCGGTCCTTACTAATGCTAGACACCAACTTTCCACCCAGGTTAAGGAGCTCTGAGAAGTCTTAGACCTACAAAAGCAATATGTACAGCTCTCTTCGAAGTTGAGTTCCCTGCAGCACTCCCTCCAGAGCTCAGTCATTCTTTCTGCCAGTAAGCCCCAGTCGACCAAGGACCCGTCCAACAGGACTGGTGCTAAGACTAAAAACTCAAAAAAAGCGCAGCCCATGATGTCCCCCGTTATAACTTGGTCCCGCCGACTTGGGCCCCCACAAACCCCTGGGGCGGGTGAACTTACAGACTCCTCCGCGAGTGAGGGAGAGGAGGAGGAAGAGGAAAAGAAGGAGGAGGAGGAGGAGGAGGAGGAAGAGGAGGGAGAAGAAGGGCAGAGCAGTAGGAAGGCAGAACGGGAACGGCCGGAATACCGGAAATTGCATTTTAAGGGGCTTAAAGATCTCAATGCCGCAGTTAAGGCATATGGCCCCAACGCCCCTTTCACCCTCTCCGCCCTTGAGGCCCTGTCCCGTGGAGGGTATCTTTTGCCGGCGGAGTGGCTCCGCGTGGTTCAGGCAGTTCTCTCACGGGGGCAATTTTTAACATGGAAGGCCGATTTTTACGATCGCTGCCAATCCACAGCGACGGCCAATCAAAAGTCCCCCAACTCCCCCGCTTCAAAATGGACCTATGAAAAGCTGAGTGGTCAAGGCAAATATGCAGGTGAGGCCAAGCAACGCCGCCTTCCCATAGGTCTCGGCGCAAACCGCCAAATGCCGCTTGGCGCGCTTTACCAACCTCTGGTTCTCCTCTTGCCCCGCTTAATAAAATAATACAAGGGACTCAGGAGGACTTTTCTGAATACGTTAGCAGGCTCCTGGAGGCCACTGAGCGGACCCTGGGTCAGGAGGCCTCTAATGATCAGCTTGTGAGGCGCCTGGCATATGAGAACTCCAGTACTGCTTGTTGCTCTGCTTTGCGCGGGAAATGGAGGGATAAAACCTTAGAGGAGATGATACGCCTCTGCAGAGACATAGATCCTTTTACTACAAAAATGTTCCAGGCTGTACATTTAGCTATCGGGGCGGCTCTCCAGCCGGGAGACTCCCAGAAGGGGTGTTTCCGCTGTGGGCAACCCGGTCACTTTGCCCGGCAGTGCCCCAGCTTGCCGGATACCCCTCCTCCTCCAACCCAAAATAGGGGTTCTCAACCTCCCACCCTCTGCCCCAGATGCAGGAAAGGGAAGCACTGGGCAAACACCTGTCACTCCGCGACAGATGTCAATGGCCGCCCCCTGCAGGGAAACGGCCAGAGGGGCCAGCCCCGGGCCCCCTAGCCGATCCCCGTCCCGCGGGCCTCGGGGACCAGCCTGCCCACCACACCCAACTCTACAGAGCCACTGCAGGAAGCGCAGGGGTGGACCTGTGTGCCGCCTCCACCACAATATTGACCCCTGAAGGTGGGGTGCATGTAATTTCTACAGGCATCTTTGGCCCCCCGCCCCCCAATTTTTATTTTTTTATTCTTGGTCACGCTTCCACTACTATTAATGGCCTTCTAACCCACCCCTCCATTGTTGACAGTGATTATATGGGGGAAATCCAGATACTTGCTTCAACCCTACAGGGACCCCTCACTGTCTATCAGGGGCAACGCCTTGCGCAGGCTCTCCCGCTCCCCCTACAAACCCGGTACCCTGCCGTCACCACCGTTAGAGGCCACTCCAAGCCCGGGTCCTCAGACATCTATTGGGTTCAGGCCATTTCCCAGGATCGCCCCATGCTTACGCTTACCATTCAAGGCAGATCTTTTGAAGGAATATTAGATTCAGGAGCTGACTCAACTGTTATTTCAAAAGATAGCTGGCCGCCTTCTTGGCCCCTTCAACCATCCATGACGCACTTGCAAGGCATAGGCCAGTCCCATTATACTCTACAGAGTTCCCAATGGTTGCCCTGGCAAGACAAGGAGGGAAATAAAGGGACTGTCCGGCCTTTTGTGGTTCCCGGCCTACCTGTCAACTTATGGGGGAGGGATATTCTTTCTCAGATGGGGGTAATTATGTGCAGTCCCAATACGGTTGTGACCCGTCAGATGCTCTCCCAGGGATTTCTCCCAGGGCAAGGGCTAGGCAAAAGAGGGCAAGGACGACCGTCCCCAATTGTTGCTGAAGGGAGGAAAGGGCGAGCAGGCCTTGGCCTTGAATGCCCAGATAATCAGAACCATTTTTCGTGAGGGCCACGGGTCCTCCTGCACTCCAGGCAGATAGGATCTCGTGGAAAAATGACCTACCCGTCTGGGTTGACCAGTGGCCCTTACCCAAGATAAAACTGGAAGCAGCGTTCGCTTTAGTGCAGGAGCAATTAGCTGCAGGGCACACGGAACCGTCCACATCCCCGTGGAACACGCCCATTTTTGTTATCCCGAAAAGGTCAGGTAAGTGGAGGCTCTTACATGATCTGCGAGCCATCAATAAAACAATGGTTCCTATGGGGGCCCTTCAACCTGGGCTCCCCGCCCCTGTAGCCATACCACAAGGTTTCTCTAAGATTACAATTGACCTTAAGGATTGCTTCTTTTCCATTCCCCTCCACCCCTCCGATTGCCAGCGCTTCACTTTTAGTGTTCCAATTACCAATTGTGTGGGCCCTTCCCCGCGTTTTCAGTGGAAAGTCTTGCCACAAGGCATGGCTAATAGCCCTACGCTGTGCCAAAAATATGTAGCACAAACAATTGACCCTTTTCGCTTGCAGTATCCCAAGCTTTATATCATCCATTATATGGATGATATTCTCCTTGCAGGTTCAGATGATGAGGAATTGACCCAGGTATCACAGGAGCTCATTAGGGCATTGGAAAATCGGGGCCTTAAAATTTCCCCCGATAAAATACAAACCTACCCCCCGCAGCTCTTCTTGGGGTTTGAACTTTTAGCTAATCGCATTCTCTCCCAGAAGGTTCGCTTGCGAGTAAGTCACCTTTGCTCCCTTAATGATTTCCAAAAGCTTCTGGGGGAATTGAATTGGCTCAGGCCTTATCTTAAGCTCACTACGGGGGAATTGAAACCCTTGTTTGATATTCTAAAAGGAGACCCTGACCCAAATTCACCCCGTTCTCTCACGCCGGAGGCCCGTAAGGTCCTTGCCTTAATTGAGCAAGCTATTCATGATCAACATATTGGGTATTACGCTCCTCTAAAACCTCTTTGGCTCTTAATTTTTTCTACCGCCTTTTCCCCCACTGGATTATTGTGGCAGGAGCATCCGTTGTTTTGGATTCATATGCCAGCCACACCTACAAAGATCCTCCCCTCCTACCCACATTTAACGGCTGGCCTCCTGCGCCTAGGGCGAGAGGCAGCCCTTCGGCTTTTTGGTCGGGAACCAGATCATATTGTCTGCCCCTACACCACTTCGCAGATTCAATGGCTGCTTCAGAATGATGACGATTGGGCAGTTAACTGCATTTCCTACCCAGGGATTATAGACAATCATTATCCCTCAGACAAGCTTGTCCATTTCTTTCAGAAAACACCCGTTGTCTTCCCAAGGATTACCAAGGCGGAGCCCATCCGAGGCGTCCATTTGGCGTTCACTGATGGATCCGCCACAGGGAAGGAAGCCTTCAGTGTTGATGGGAAGGCCACCTCTTTTGACACACCCTTCATCTCTGCGCAGCTGGTGGAACTTGCAGCGGTCATCAAGGTTTTTGAATCTGTTCCGGGTCCTCTCAATATTTATACTGATAGCTCCTACATTGCACATTCGGTCCCTCTATTGGAAACTGTCCCATATATTCATCCCTCCACTAATGCGTTTCCTCTTTTTGCCACTCTTCAGCTTCTAATCCTCTCCCGTAAGCATCCCTTTTTCATTGGACATATTCGTGCCCACTCCGACCTCCCCGGTCCCCTTTCTGAAGGGAATGATCAGGTTGATCAGGCAACTCGTCACATTTTACTTGCTCTGTCTACCTCTCCTGTTGCTGCTGCCACGCAAGCCCATAAGCTGCATCACCTTAATGCCCATACGCTTCGTCTCAAGTTCCCTATCACTCGGGAACAAGCCAGACAGATCGTGAAACAGTGCCCTGGCTGCCTGACTCTTCTCCCTGAACCTCATACTGGCATCAATCCCCGAGGTCTCATTCCCGGGGAGCTTTGGCAAATGGATGTCACTCATTACCTCCCTTTTGGTCGGCTTAAATATATTCATGTGTCCATTGATACCTTCAGTGGTTTCATCTTTGCCACCTTACAACCTGGAGAGGCCACCAAACATGTCATTAATCACCTCATTAGTGCCTTGGCAGTCCTCCCGCAGCCCAAAATTCTTAAGACAGATAATGGCCCTGGCTACACTAGCTCTTCTTTCAGATCCTTTTGTACACAACTACATATTAAGCATGTAACTGGCATACCCTATAATCCTCAGGGGCAAGGAATTGTGGAAAGGGCCCATCAGACATTGAAAAACATGGTCCTGAAATTATAGTCAGTGGGGGAAGTTCTTTATCCCAGAGCTGGCAATGCCAAAACGTTGGTCAATCACGCCCTTTTTGTTTTAAATTTTCTCACCCTTGACGCTGCGGCAAAGAGTGCAGCAGACCGCCTTTGGCATTCCTCTACGGCCCAAACCTACGCTCAGGCAAAATGGAAAGATCCCCTTCTTGGCAAATGGCAGGGCCCTGATCCTGTGTTAATCTGGGGCAAAGGCCATGCTTGTATTTATGATTCAAAGTGCCAAAATGCTAGATGGTTGCCTGAAAGGCTGATCAAGTTGATGGACAAGCCAGATGTTTACAATACCGTCCAGGGGACTACACCTCCCTGAGACACATCTGTTTTTCTTTTCCTGTTTTTCAGGAGATGATAATTCTAGCATTTCTCCTCCTGCTCCATGGAAGCCACGGCGGTCTTCAATCTCCCGACCCAGCAGCGCTTAGCCGTACCCTCTTTGGGAGCCCTTGTGACTGCGGCAGGGGTACGGTCACTGTCCGCCCTAACACCTATACGCGAATGATCGATTGTACGGACAGGACGGCCTACCTCGCTTACCATCATATGGCTACAGGCATCTCCAAACAAACTTGGAAATGTGTAAGAAAACCCCGAGTCATCCCTCCAAATGGTGACCAGCCTGGGCCCTGCCCCACTGATTGCAAGTACCTTGAGGCCTTGCACTCTACATGCTACAGCTCCACCCAGCAGTGCAGTAGTGCCTCAGGGACAGTATATCTTACTGCATTGCAGGAGAGGGAATATGCTGGCACTTTTGGAGGTGAATTAGGGATGAGCCCCAGCTCTCGTGGTACCACTAACAAACATGCTCAGGCTTCTTGTGGCAAGGAAAATATTGGAAAGAATGTCTGTTGGCCCCCCCATGCACCCACTCATATTTCTGATGGGGGTGGCCCCACGGACCAGATTAGAGAATTTGAGGTAAGGGAATGTATAAACGAGATTATTAGAAGCATGTACCCCCCTATTCATTACCACCCGCTCGCATTGCCAAAATCCAGGGGGACGGACCTTGATGTCCAGACCTCGGAAATTCTTGGAGCTACGCTCAAGGCTCTTAATTATTCTAATCCCGAATCAGCAGCAAATTGTTGGCTGTGCATGGCCCTTGGTATGCCTATGCCCCTAGCTATTTTGTCTAAAAATGGTTCTACTTCTACAAATTGCACCCTCAGCCCGCCTTTTAGGATTCAGCCCATAGATCTCCGTCCCTCCCCCTGTATTCAAGCCCCATTCTGGAACTCTACCTTCGATATTGATGTTGGCTTCGTGACCTTTGCCAACTGCTCTGAAATCCTTAATCACACTTCTCAGGAACCCCTCTGCCCACTAACAGGTCAACTCTTTGTCTGCGGGGGCAATATGGCCTACTCTGCCCTCCCCCAGAATTGGACAGGACTCTGCCCACAAATATCAATCCTCCCCGATATTGACATTATTCCAGGGGATGAACCTGTCCCACTGCCCAGTCTAGATTACATTGCTGGGAGACCTAAGAGGGCCATGGTATTTATCCCCCTTCTTGTGGGACTTGGAATAACGGGGGCGCTTGCCACCGGCACTGCCAGTCTGAGTGTCGCCCGTAGACTCCTATACAAAATTATCCCATCAATTGATTAATGATGTGCAAACCCTCTCGGGGACTATAAATGACCTTGAAGACCAGATTGATTCTCTGGCAGGAGTTGTTCTCCAAAATAGGAGAGGCCTAGATTTACTAACGGCAGAACAAGGGGGAATTTGTTTAGCCTTACAAGAAAGGTGTTGCTTCTATGCAAATAAATCTGGGATAGTTCGGGATAAAATCAAAAAACTACAGGAGGATCTGGTTAAAAGACGTAAAGAACTTTTCGAAAATCCCCTCTGGAGTGGCTTGAATGGAGTCCTCCCATACCTCCTCCCTCTCCTTGGACCCTTGATTGGTCTTCTCCTACTTCTTTCTTTTGGGCCCTGGGCTTTTAGTAGACTAACCTCTTTCATTTAAACGCAAATTGAGGCTTCTCTTAAAAGCCCTATCAATATCCATTATCATCGCCTGGCATCTCTGGAGGACCCTGCGGACAACGAGGAGGACGGACTTCAGTTCTCCAAGCTTGTGCAGTCGGAGTCCCGCTGCATGCGGTGATGGAAGGCTTTCAGGGAAAAGTGTAGGGCAGCAGCTGTGAGAAAGCCCATGACGGGAATATTGAGGCCCCATGCATCAGGAAGATAGGTGCAGCTGCAGTGGTTCCCCATGATGGGAGTAGAGCGAGGCCGCTGTGGTATGACCACTGCGGGGTCCCCTCACTTAGCCTAAGACAGGGACGCTGCCTTAACGCACCCTGAGCATGGAAGCCGGCCTCATAGCCTAAGACAGGCCTCTCACCTGCATTACTTAAATAAAACGGGGGACATGTTGGAGACCAGTACTTTAGCCTGGGCCCCCTCACCCCATGAGAAAGCCACACCCCCAGTAGCCTGTTCTGGGACAAGCTGAACCACAAGACATTCCTGCCAGCAGATGTCCTCATTACAGAATGTTTTAGTACCGCCCCGGAAAGCCCCTGGGGCCAGTTCCTCCTATACCTATCCCCTCTCTGTCCTATAAAAGCTTGCAGCCCTAATAATAAAATCAGACCTTGCTTACCACCCTTTTGGTCTCACTCCTCTTTTTACCCATCCCCTTCAGGTAGGCGTTCTCCTCGATCTCCCCACTCATACTGGCCCTGCAGGTCGGGGCAAGACTCCATAGTTCTTTCTCTGGATGTGGATGGCATTTTCCATTGTGGGTCTTTTGGAATTGTCTTGGATCACTGCACTGCTGAGAAGAGCTAGGTCTATCAATGTTAGTCGTGGCACAACGTTGCTGTCACTGTGTACAGTGTTCTCCTGGTCCTACTCAATTCACTCAGCATCAGTTCATACAAGTCTTTCCAGTTTTTCTAAAATCCTCCTACTCATCATTTCTTATTCAACAATAGTATTTCATTATGTTCGTATACCACAACTTGTTCAGCCGTAACCCAAATGATGACCATCTCCTCAGTTTCCAATTTTTAACCACTACAAAGAGAGCTGCTATAAATACTTTTGCACCTGTGGATTCATTTCTCTTTTCCCACCTTCATCTTTAATTTGACATTGATTAGGCCTTGTTCTCCGCCACTGATTCTCCTCTCTGCAAATTCTCTGGCTGGACTATGGACACTCACTTCATATAGGGAGGCATCGTAAAGGATAACGGATCTGGGTTTAAATCCTTATTCTGTCTCAACTCTATGACGTTGGACAAATCACTTGGCAGGGTCTCATCATCCTCATTTGTAAAATGAAGAGTTAGATCTCTAAGTTTGATTTCCAGCTTTAAATTCTATGAACGGGATTTAGGAACTGATTTCCACTAATCAGATTCACCAGAGACTGACTGGTAAGAGGACGAAGTCTGATTTCATTAATTTTCACTAAGGAAATACAACTCAGGTTGGCTGCTCAGCATGTTTTTGTTCCCTGGAGAAAAGTCTGCTTAAGGAAGCAAAATAATACATAATTGTAACTCATTCTCCAGTACCATAGTCTAGGCATACGTAGACTGTTTTTTGTCTTGGGGGTGGTCCTTCAAATCATAACTTTTTACCTCTATCCAAATTTGACTTTCAGAAATCTCAGAATGCAACCAAAACATAACATGTCATATTTTACTCTACAGAAGTGGGTAAAAGGATCCTGGGATCCTGTACAAGCACTCGTTGTAACAATGAACATATCTGGTGTAGAATAGCTAATAGTCTATCCCCACAGCAAATGCAGAAAATATGTAAAGTTCTCCGTTAGCCACTAATAAATACAATCCTTGTGAAATCATACTAACTTAGATACTCTCTGGTCTCTTGCAGCCCCAAAAGTCTGTGAGTTGGTAAGCTTTGCTACTAGCTTAAATGCAACTTTCTATGGCTCAGTTTCCTCATCTGTAAAATTAGATTAAAACAAGATCCTCCTAGTACTGAAATCTATGGTCCTAAATTGCTTAATCTATCTGGCCCTCCTCTGTAAAAACCTCTGAATATTCACCTTAGTTTTAAAATTCTGATTGAGGAAGACAGTATCTTATGCTAGATGACATCTGCAGGTGGTTAATCACTTTGTACTTCAGTTCCCTCTCCTGTAAAATGGAGATCATAGGTCTTACTTTCCCTAGCTCAAAGGATCTGTAGGCTGCCTTGAGAACCTTTCAGTCTGCCCTTTTGACTCTAATCAATACACAAATGGGAGCTGAGCCCTGACTTGGGCATCTCATGCATGTGATTTCTTCTCAGTTTCTATTTCAGAGGAGACATTTTTCTGATCACTTTTGGATTGGGAGGGGGTGGAACATCTGAATGGGAGCCTGCAGACCCCTACACATTTGCTGTATTCTCTACATTCCCAGAGGGAGAAATGCAGGGCTGAGTATCCATCCATCCCTCTCACTCCAGGAACAGTGCAGCTGGGAATGAAATCCAGATGTCCCCCTGACCTCCCAGCCCGCCTCTGAAGCAACGAGGTTAAGCCACCCTCGCAGCCAGAGGTTGTGGTTCATGCCACAGAAATGCCCTCGATTCGCGGGTAGAGCCAGCCTATAAGCTGCCTCTTACTCAAAGGCTTGGTTTCCAGTGATCCTCAGCTGGCTTCGAGCAGAGTGGCCGGCCTCTAAGAAGGTTTCGATTGGTTCGTTTGTTTAAGAGGAGAGGAAGGCTCCGGGACCCTTCGATTCACACATTTCACTGCCAGCTTGCATTTTGGAACTCCTAGCTCCCTCCCAAGCTCAGTTCTGGTCCCATCATGAGGCCAGCCCTGGTCCTTCCAGGTAATGGTGATTCCTTTCTGCCTTTCTCCCCCCAAAATTACTCCAGGTGAGAGGCATCATAGCTAGTAATCTGGCCTCAGTAACTGGAAGACTTGGGCCCCAGCCCAATCTCTGACCCATTTCTAGCTATGTGAGTCACATATGGTCATATGAGTTACATAAAGAATATACCCCTTATATTTACTTCCTGATGGACTGAGGATTCCAGTTCCAGAGCTGGAAAGGACCTCAGAGGCCTCTCAGTTTATATAAGGAAACCACGACTCAAAGACATTAAAATAACATGCTCAGTCACACAGACAGACTACTAGACCCCACTAGACCATGGCCACCGTTTCTGTCTCTCCCCACCCAGTAGAGTATATTCTCCTGAAGGACAATATTTCCTTACTGTCTTCATATCAGGAAGACTGGATTCCCTCTGAGGGTCCCTTCCAGCTCTATGATCTGAGGCTAAGCTTGGGTGCGAATTCTGCCTTTGATACATGCTGACTCGAATGCAGCTGCAATAAGTCACTTAACTTCTTACTGACTCAAGCAACTCTCTGAGATCTAAACTGGTTGTGGAGCAACATTAATAGGGGGACTGCTGAGGCTGGTGTAGGAAAGACCTCAGTTCAAACCTTCTCTCAGACGTTCTCTGGCTGTGTGACCCTGGGAGTGAGATAATTTTGTAGCATACCTGACACCAAGTAGGCCCTATAAAAATGATTTATTATTATTGACAGGAGTCCCCTACACTAATAAAATCAGGCACAGACCCCTCCCCACCCCTTCAGATATCCCAAGTGCCTACCAGAGTATCCTCGGTATATTAAGCATTTAACTCTTGTAGACCTGAATTGACTTGACTCAGCTCAAATCGAATTAAACTGAATTGAATTGAATTGACTTTCCACTGGCCTCCTCAGCTTTAATTCCCTTCTCTTGGCCAGGGGAGAATTTCATCAAGCTAAACTCTTGGGAAAGGTTACAGAGAGCAAAGACGCCTAGGCCCTTGGCAGCTCTGGATGACCCAGCTCGGTCCAGAGACAGACACCTACCTAGGCCCCCAGGCAAGGCATATTTTTAATTCAAAGAAAGCCTGCATTGACTCCAGATAATGAGCAGATTGTTATGTGGCTGGCTCCTCCTCCTCTCCCTCCTTCCCTGGGAAAGGCCACATCCAAAAGCAGATCTCACTTTCTCCAGGGGCACTAGGTTCACCCTGGCTCCCCAGATTGGGGGTTTTAGCGGAGGTGGCTGAGGCTTCCAAGTAAAGAGTAAAGAGTGGGGGAGGGAGGAGAATGGGGAGCGGGTCCAGCCCTGGAGGCCCATGATCTAAGACATGGATTATCTCACTCTGATCCCCTGACCCAGCCCAGAGCCAGCACCGCCCCCCCCATCCCCATCCCCTGCTGCCTGCCTCAGCCAGAAAACAAGGAAGGAAGAAGAGTTGGCCAGTTGTCTGGAAGAAATAATTTCCAAGACTAGAAGCTGAGGCCAGCTCACTAAATGATCTGCAGAAAAAGGGAGTGGAGGCAGCTGGGGTCTCCTAATCCCAACATTTCCATTAAATTACAAAAAGCAATTGTGGTATTGACCTTTGAAATAGTCCTCTGAATATTAAACATAAAAGGATATCGGGAAAGTGACTTATCCTGGGGCTAATTCTCTGTTGAATATTTTTAAAAAGCTAATTGGAATCCCAACTCCTTGTACTACCTATGTGACCTCCAGTAAGTCACTTAGCCACCTCCTTCCTCAGTTTCCTCATCCGTAAAATGAATGTGTTTGACTAGATGATCCCTGGGGTCCTTCTGGCTCTAATTCTATGATACAAAATGACCAGGCCTCAGTTTCTTCATCTGTAAAATCAGGAGACTAAACTGAATGGCTCCCTCTCAGCTCTTCATCTGTGATCTTTTGAACTCTTCATCATCTTCTAGAAGAAGAAAAAGCAAATGGGATAAAAAATGTAAAAAGCATTTTACAAACTTCAGAGTTTTTAAAAAAATTTTGTTGTTCGGTCATTTTTCAGCCATATCTGACTCTTCTTGACCCCATTTGGGGTTTTCTTGGCAGATACTGGAGTGGCTTTCCATTTCCTTCTCTAGATCATTTTACAGATGAGGAAACTGGGGCAAACAGGGTTAGGGGACTTGCCCAGGGTCACCCAGCTTGGAGGTGTCTGAGGCCACATTTGACCTCAGGTCTTCCTAACTCCTGGCCCAGCACTCCGTCCTAGCTTCCTCTATACAAATGCTAGTTACGGTTAATTATTATCTTTATTACTACTAATTAACCACTGAAAAGCTCTAAAACTCCTTGGGAGGCGCCTAAGGCTCAGACTACCCACAACTGGGACATAAGCCAATGAAAACGAGCCCTGACGCTCCCACAAACCAGACAAGGATGGAATGATAACAATAATTACTGATTAATGCAGATTATGTAAAGAATTATTAGAAATTGTGCAACAAGTAACTGTAGATTTCAAAGGTGACTCAGTGAATAGAGCATGGGGCCTGGAGTCAGGGAGACCTGAGTTCAAAGCCTGTCTCATTTACTAGCTGTGTGACCCTGAGTGAGTCACTTCCCCTTTGTCTGTTTCAGTTTCCTCTTCTGTAAAATGGTGCTAATAATATACCTCCCAGTATCAAATGAGAGAATATAATATTCCGGGTCATAAGACATGACCTCATAGCTAGAATTATACATCAGAAACTCAATATCTTTGGTAAGATAATAAAATGCAAATCACCATCCCACAACTCAAACAAGAAACACTTATCACAGACAGAATTATCTCTTTCACCACATAAACATAGATAACATTGATCTATGACAACTTTATTGTTGTGGATGGGCGGCTGGGGGCACCATAGTTCACAAAGTGCTGGAGTCAAGAAGACATCTTTCTGAGTTCGAATCCAGCCTCAGACACTGTGTGTGTCTGTGTGACTCTGGGCAAGTCACTTAACCCTGTTGGCCTGAATTTCCCCATCTGTAAAATGAGCTGGAGAAAGAAATGACAAACCACTCTGATATCTCTGCCAAGAAAACTCCAAACAGGCTGCACATAACTGAACATGACTGAAGAAAATAGCAATTTTAGAACCTTTTTAATAGATGTTATCATACCTAAAATACTCAATCTCTAAGTGTCAAGAAAAAAAATATTTTCAAAACACATCTAGCTGAAGAAACCAAAGTCACATGGGAACAGGATTATGTCCATATCAGTCTCCATCCTCCTATCTGTAACTAGGGATATACAGTGATTTGACAGCCAGGGAAGACCCAGAGGTGTCCAGAGACAGCCACCAACCCAAGCCCCCACACAGGGCGAATTTTTAATCCAAAGAAAGCCTGAGAATGACTGGATTCTTGTGGGGCTGGCTGTACTTTTGTTTGAGTCTCAGCTCTGCCTCTGTGTGACCCTCAGTTAAGTCACTTAGTTTCTTGAGGACTCAGTTTCCTCATCTGCAAAATGAGTAAGTTAGACCAGATGGCTTCTGAGGCTCCTTCCAGTACTGATACTATTTATGGTCCTATGAATTCACCTTCTCCTCCATGTGTGGAAAACTCTTGAGAAAAGAGAAGGAGCTATAGAAGTGTAATTTATAAAAATCCTCATCCCCTCGGGAGGCACCTGGGATTCAGACTGCCCACAGCTGGGATCCATGCCAGGGAATACAGGGTCCTACCATGCTCCCACACTGCAGACCCCAAATTTTTCCTGTTATCAGACTTTTGCTCCTTCAGATCGTGCCCTTTCCCCTGCATCAGTCTCCAGCAGCAGCCAAATACCACAGGGCACCAACTCTTCCTTCCTGAGTTAATGGATACCCACCTACACACACAGACACACAGACACACACACACAGACACACACACACACACACACACACACACACACATATTTGTTCCCCACTTGTGAAACAAGAGCTGAGAAGGTAAGTGAGAACATTGTACTCTACCAAGCCCAGCTCTCCAAAACTTCCCTCCCTAGGTCTGGGTTTCCTTAACAATCAAAAGAGAGACTAGATTGCTTCCATCTATAAATCTGTGATATAATAATAAGTAATAATAAAACTACAATTCATCACACTGTGCAGTAGTCTACAGAACATGAAAATCAAATATCAGCAGGAAAGGGACTGGTCCTGGATCTTTTCTACCTGCCTGCCTTTGAATAAGAGAACCTAGCAATTATAAGTCATCAATAAACATTTATTAAGTAATTACGATGAGCCAGGCATTGTGCTGGCAATATAAATACAAGCAGAAGAAAAGACAGTCCTGTAAGCCTTAAGGAGTTGACATTCTAACAGAAAAAGACTGTATAAAAAGAAGGTGAGTGGAGAAAAGGGGTAGAGAATGGATGAAGGTGACCTTCCTGGAGGCATGGCAGAGAAAGTCCTGTGGATGTGAATCAGGAGTGCCTTCTGGAGAGGAAAGAGCACACGGGTGGCCCTGGCTATGTCTTTAACATGGAGCTTCCAGGAGGAACCTGCCAATCACAGGGAGAGGCCATAGGGTAGAGGATACTTCCCAATGTGAGAAGTGGTCTAGGTATAGAGTAAGTTTCCAGGATAAGGAGATTTCTATGGTCAGATGTACAAAGACTTGGGTAGATGAGTCAACATGACACCCTGGAGAGGAAAGGAGACACAAAATTATTAATTATCATTATTATGTGTTATTATGATATTATATTCATACATAACATATAATATTAGTATTCCATGTATTATTATAATGACTGATCTTTATGTTGTATTTTGAGATCTGCAAAACAACTTACTTTATCGCATTTGATCCTATAACTGATTCTAGCTCCGTGACCCTAGAAAACGCATTTTACTGTCTCCCTTGCTTTTCTCATCTGTAAAGTGGAGATGGTAATAACAGGAGCTCTTCCTTTCAGGGTTTTTGTAAGGGTAAAATGAGATTTTTATAGAATGCTTTGTAAACCTTAGAGTGCCACATAGATACTAATTATAAGTATTTGCATAATCAATTCACTAAGTAACTACTGTTAAGCATTTGCTCTAGATTTTGGGGAGGATAAATGAATGAATAAATGGACAGATGGATGAATGAACCAAAAAGCCATTTATTATTATGCGATAGGGGCTGAGTATTCAGAGACAAGATCAGGAAAGTCTCTCCCCTCAAAGGTTTTATATTCTCATAGGGTAAAGGAACATGTAAGGGGTATGTGCTTGCCTATATAGGTTCTATGTGTCCAAATGGTTCTAGATGTGGTTGGAAGGAGGCCTGAATAGAATATTTTCATTCACTTTTCTCCAAAGGAGACTTTTGATTCCTGGCAGGAAGAGAGTGGAAGGTTGGAGCCACTGGCTGATCACTCACCTCTCCTCAGAAAGAAGGGGTACTGGTTAAAAATTACAGTTATCCATTCCACATCATGACTTTCCCCATCACAGTTTCCATATACCGCAGTCAGCATAAAAGAGAAAATGGGAATTTTTAGGCAGTTTTGGGGATGCCACAGATGACACATGAAGGCCATCAGATAACATACAGCCTACGACCAAATACTTAACCCAAATTTTACAATAAGGTATCGTAAATACCCATAAAAGAAAAAGAAAAAATTCTGACTTCTCTGTACAAAGGGAAGGCCAAAAAATGCTATGCAGATTTTCCAAATGGCAGAGTATGCCCCTAAACCCCAAGATGTGGAAGGGATAATTATAGATCTCCTTGTTCCCTTAAATATTGTCAATCTATAAGAAATGATATTTAGGTTGCAGCTGAGCTCGTGATTGCTATTCATTAATGGGGAAAGAGTGCCCCAAGTCAAACCTTGGCTCCCTTCCCACCAAAATCTGGCATCACAATGAACATGGGCAGTAAATAGCAAATAAAACCATTGATCCAAGCTGTAAGCAAAGGTCAGAGAAAGTGTACAGATGAGAATATACCAGAAAATACACAGATTGAATCAGCTTTCCCATTGGGAACAAGGTATCTCAGCTTAGCCAAGAAAGAGAGAGAATCCTAGCTCTAATAACCTTAACCTTAGCTCTTGAAAGGAAATTCTCAGAAGTTTCTAGGGTAATAAACTGGAAATAGGGTTCATAACTTGGAGGCAACTAAGTGGTTCAGTGGACAGAATGACAAGTTTGGAGTCAGGAAGACTTGAATTCAAATCCAGTTGCAATCACTTCCTAGCTATGTGATCCTGGGCAAGTCACTTAACCTCTGTTCCTCTTAATCCACTGGAGAAGGAAATGGCAAACCACCCCAGTATCTTTGCCAAGAAACCACATGGCTGGTATTGGCATTCTTTGATCCATAGGTCATGAGGAGTCAGATACAACCGAATGAGGGACTTAATGGAGATGTCCAACTGCTCTACATATTAACTCCTTCCCGGTCTTTCTCTGCCTTCAAGGGCCTGAAGAAAGTCTGTAACCTTTCAAATTATCTCTTGAAATTGGAAGCCAGAAAAGCAGGATCTCTCCACAAATCCACTCTTCACATATTGAGGGAGTATTGGAGATCCTTAAGACATGGCCCTTGCCTTCATGGGCTTTCTTTCTCAGGAATTACTAAAACACCAGAAACAGTCAGAAAACCATATAAGACAAAATATATATACATACATATATATATATTGTTGAGTTGTTTCAGTCCATTGACCCTTTGTGACTTAGGATTTTCTTGGCAGAGATAACAGAGTAGTTTGCCATATCCTTCTCCAGCTCATTTTACAGATGAAAAAACTGGGGCAAACAGGGTGAAGTGACTTACCCAGGGTCATATAGCTAGTAAATGTCTGAAGCCAGATTTGAACTTAGGAAGATGAGTCTTCCTGACTCCAGGCCTGGTGCTCTACACACTATGGCACCACCTAGCGGCCCCTATTCATGTATGTATGCGCAGACAGTGTATGTGTGTGTTTATCCTTCATTGCTGAAGAAGACCATGCCATCAGAGAAATGATGACATGACTTGCACTTGACTTTGTTTTGAGTGAGGGAGGGCTGTGCAGGTCACCAGCCTCACTTCTCCTCCAGAGCCATCTGAATCTAGTGACCAGATATTCATGAGGATGACTGGAGATGACCCAAGATGAGGCAATTGGGGTTAAGTGACTTGCCCAAAGTCACACAGTTAGTGATTGTCAAGTGTTTGAGGTGAGGTTTGAGCTCAGGTCCTCCTGACTCCTGCACTGGTGCTCTATCCACTGCACCACCGAGCTGCTCCACAGACAGTGTATACACACACAACACACACACACACACTCTGCCTTTAGGCCTGTATACCTTTTAGGTATTGTCTTTTCCCTTTAGAAGGTAAGCTTCTTGAGGATAGGAATTGTCTGTTACTTTTTATTGTTCGTCCCCTGTTCTTCTTTTCATTTTATATTTCATTTTTCATTTCATTTTTTTCCAATTACATGCAAAAAGTTTTCAACATTCACTTTTTTAAAAAAATATTTTCACCAAGGATTGGCCTCTTCAGCATTCATTTTTAGAGGATTTTGAGTTTTAAATCTTTTCTCCCTCTCCCCCCTCCCCAAGGCAATAAGCAATCCGATATAGGTTATACATGTACAATCATATTAAACATATTTCCACGTTAATCATGTTGTAAAAGAAGAAACAGAACAAAAGGGAAAAGTCACCCACACAAAAACCAAAAAAGGTGAAAATAATCTGCTTCGATCTACGTTCAGACTCCATAGTTCTTTCTCTGGATGTACATGGCATTTCCTATCTTGAGTCCTTTGGAATTGTCTTACATCCTTGCACTGCTGAGAAGACCTAAGTCTATCAAAGTCAGTCATCACATACTATGGCTGTTACTGTGTACAATGTTCTCCTGGTTCTGCTCACTTCACTCAGCATCAGTTCATATAAGTCTTTCCTGGTTTTTCTGAAGTCTACCTGCTCATCATTTCTTATAGCACAATAGTATTCCATTACATTCATAGACCACAACTTGTTCAGCCATTCCCCCATTGATGGGGGTCACCTCCATTTCTTATTCTTGGGCACCACAAAAAGAGCTGCTATAAATATTTTTGTACATGTGGAACCTTTTCTAATTTTTATGATCTCTTTGGGATACAGTCCTAGAAGTGGTATTGCTGGGTCAAAGGGTATATACAGTTTTATAGCCTTTTGGGCACAGGAACTATCTTTTTTTTTTTTTTTTTTTTTTTTTTGCTGTTGCTTGTATTTCCCAGTGCTTAGCACACAGTAGGCACTCTATAAATAAGCTAGCTATTTATGATCATTATTTTCCGTGTTCCCCTTGGAGACATTTTCTGCTTGGCCCCAGAGTGTAGAACGAGGGCCATTAGTAAAAGTTGCAGGGTAGCAAGAGAGAAGCTTCTGAGTCTACACAACACATGGGAGAGAACTTTTGGGGCTTTATCCAATTTCTTGATTGGAGACAATGTTGCCTAATGGATAAGATTCTAGATTTGGAGCTGGAAGGGAACTCTTTTTCAGATAAGGACACCAAAGTCCATAAAGGTTAAATGATAAGCCCACTGTCACACAGGAAGAGGACAGATTTGAATTCAGGTTCCAGCTGTCTTTCCACTGTGACAACTGACCCTCCTCGTACAACCTGGAATCAAGAGGCAGATTTCAGCACTACCTAAGACAGGAGTATATCATCTACTTATCCATCTATCCATCCATCTATCATCTATCTATCCATCCATCTATCTATCTACCTATCATCTATCTATCTATCTAATCTTCCTATCTATTTATCTATCTATCCATCTATCATCTATCTATCTGGGGCAGCTAGGTGGTGCAGTGGATAGAGCAGCAGTGCAGGAGTCAGGAGGACCTGAGTTCAAATCTCACCTCAGACACTTGGGACTCGATAGCTGTGTGACTTTGGGCAAGTCATTTAACCCCAATTGTCTCATCCTGGGTCATCTCCAGTCATCCTAATGAATATCTGGTCACTGGATTCAGGTGGCTCTGGAGGAGAAGTGAGGCTGGTGACCTGCACAACCCTCCCTCACTCAAAACAAAGTCAAGTACAAGTCATGTCATCATTTCTCTGATGGCATGGTCTTCTTCAGCAATGAAGGATGAACACACATCTATCTATCTATCCCTTTGCCCACATGGTTTCATTTGAGTTCTTCACTGCAACACCAAGTGGACAGGTCTCCTGATATAATAATAATCCACACTTTGCCGATAAGTAAACTGAGGTTCAGAGTTTAAAGTGATTTGCTCATGGTCACACAGCTAGTGAGAATCATGGAGTATCTAAGCTGGAAGGAACTCAGTGGCCGCCCAGTCCAACCTGTACCTGAAAAGGCACCTCTCCTATGATGCATCTGACAAAGACCTGCCTGGCCCATTGCTTGAAGGCTCACATGAAAGGGGACTACCATGTTGGGCGGTCCCCAAGTCATGGATCCATGCCTCCATCTCTTCAGGCTTTGCTCCTGACTCTCCAGGCTTTCCCACCCTGCCCGTGAACTTGTACCTTTGCTACCCACCCTGCCACAATGCCTCTTGGAGACTGTCTTCCCCCTTTAGTATGTAAAAGCATTAGATGCCAAAAAAAGGTGCTTCCATTTGATCCTGCGGTCAAGAGGGAACCACTGGAGTGACAGAGTAAAGGGAAGTGTCTTAGAGGAGCCGAGGACAGAATTGATTTGCAAAAGGGAGACTGGAGAAAGGGAGCCCAAGTAGGAGGCAAGTTCAGTAGTTAGGTAAGAGGTGATACGGGCCTGGACCAGAGTGGAGGCTGTGGATGCAGAGAAGGGACAGATGAGAGGTTATGGAAGCAAAAGAGCATGATTTGGTAGCTCTGGGTATGCAGGGAGAGGTAAACAAAAGAGAAGCCAAGTTTAGAGAGGCAATCAGGTGGCCCAGAGCATTGGGCCTGACATTAAGAAGACCTGAGTTCAAATCCAGCCTCAGATACTTCCTAGCTGTGTGACCCTGGGTAAGTCACTTAACTCTGTCTGCCTCAGTTTCCTCATCTACAAGATGAGCTGGAGAAGGAAATAACAAACTTCTTTAGTATCTTTGCCAAGAAAACCCCAAATGGGATGATGAAGAGTCAGACAGGACTGAAAAATAGGAATCACCTACAGGTGATAATTGATCATGCCCCCGGGGGCCTCTTAAAAGGCCTCAGTTGGTCAGTGGGAGGAAGTCTAGGCTCTGGGCAACTCTGCAGTGTGATCCTGACCCCCGGAAGCAGAGGAGGCAGCTGCTTTCTGGTGCCTCCACCCACAAGTGCCAGGGTGAGCTGGGTGGAAAGGGGGAGGGGTATTATACCTCTAGCACTTAGCACACAGTAGACACTTACTACACTTTTTTATAATTTAATTTTTAAACTTTTTTCCAATTACATGTAAAAACAATTTTAACATTGTTATTTTTTTCAAATTTTGAATTCCAAATTCTCTCCCTCCCTCCCCCTCATTGAGAAGGCAAGCAATTTGACATGGGTTATACAGATACATGCTTTTAAAAATTCATTCATTCAGCTCTTTCATCTGTCCTCTTCCGGATTGTCAGAATGAGGGTTCCAAAGCACAGGTCTGACTTGTTCATGGTCACCCTCTTGAAGAAGGTTCAGTAGCTGCCAAGGCTCTTAGATTAAAATACAAATGCCTTCACAATCTTACCCTCCCCTTTCTTTCCAGAGGAGGGCTCACTACAGTCACTAACGCTAACCTCCTGTCAAACTGGTCTGTTTACCTAAACTCGACATTCCTACCTTTCCACAGGGTGGCCCCCATGCTTGGAATACTCTCCCTCGTTTTTTCTGCCTTTTGAAACTCCGAACTCCCTTTAATGCTCAGACAATCCAGATATTAATGTCTTTCCTAAGACTCTCCAGCCTCGGACACTTACTAGCTGTGCGACCTTGGGCAAGTCACTTAACCTTGTTTGCCTCAGTTTCCTCATTTGTAAATTGAGGAGGAAAAGGAAATGGCAAACTACTCCAGTATTCTTTGCCAAGAATGGGGTCACAAAAAGTCAGACACAACTGAAACAACTCAACAACAACACAATCACTGTGCAGTTTTGGGGAGGAGAGGCAAAAGGGAAGCTGTATATACTTATCTAGTGTCTTGTATATCTTGTATCCTTCCTCCCCCAGTTCAATGTAATCTCATAAGGAAACAAAGACTGTCTCATATCGCTAATACCTAGCACAGTGCCTGATGTACAGTAAGTGCTTAACAAAAAACTGTAAGAACTGTTCAGCAAAATTACCAACCATAAACCCAGAAGCCCCATGATGAAGCATGGACAGAGAGGTGATAGATTCTGTGTTTAGAGTAAGATTTATTTTTCTAGATATGGCCAACGTGGGACTTCGTTTTGCTCAGTTACAGGGTTTTGCCTTTTCTCCAGTTTCAACAGAGGAGGAGAGAAAACATTTTTTTTCATTAAAAAAATTAAATTAAAAAATAAATGCATGTGGATTGATCGATCCCATCATCAACAGTGAAATGTTTTCACTCCGATCTGCCCTTGCTGCAGTTCCAGAGTTACCTTGAGACAGAACAAAGGACAGATCGATGGGATGATAAGAACCTGGGACAACTCCACACTGCCTTTGTGAACCGGTAGTCAGTACCCCACCCCCACAGTTGGATTGCACCCCCTCCTTATCAAACACTCCAACATTCACTTCTGCAGGAAGTATTTCCTGTCTCCCCAGATGCTACCCTACTTATTCATTTTCTTTGTAAATATCTGGTATAAATTGCTTCTCCAGATCAAACAGAATTTTTGAGGTCAGGAATTAGTTCATTTTTGCCTCTGTGACTGGAACTTAAAAGGTGTTTAAGTGTGGATTGGTTCATTCGTGGACTCTCACCCCTTGTTAATAAAGGAAGGAGGGGTTTACCTGTCCGGACCTCACTCCTCCACCCGTCACCTACAAATGGGCCCTAATCCTATAAATCTTGTTATTCTCTTAAGAAACAGGTAGTAGCGGCCACAGACCGGCATGAGGGCCAAGGACTCTGAGGTCGGCTTTAAAAGAATGATTCCAAAGGCCCGGGGGCTTTGTCAGTTTCCTCTTCTGTGAAATTGAAGGGATTGGACAGATTGCCCTCTCACTGGTCCAGTTCTGTGGGAGTAAAATGCAGCAAACTGGATTTTGTTTAATC
The DNA here is from genome assembly GCF_028372415.1 of Notamacropus eugenii. Lineage (NCBI taxonomy): Eukaryota > Metazoa > Chordata > Mammalia > Diprotodontia > Macropodidae > Notamacropus > Notamacropus eugenii. The sequence goes on along the minus strand of NC_092875.1, from coordinate 24,971,390 downwards.
ACAGGAGGGGCAGAGTCTGAGGTTTGCCTCCAACCTGCATTGGGAAGCTTTCAGACTGCGACCCATATGGCCCACCTAGGAGTCGGATGTTTCAGATGCCATTGATTCCAAGGTCCTTTCTACGGTTGAGTAAACGGGCTCAGAGACTTGTCCAAATTTACTTAAGTAAGCAGCCTTTGAGATAATATTTGAAACCAAAACTTCCTAACTCCCAATTTTCTTTTTGCAACCGCCAAAAGGTGGCGCCCAGAACCCAAACATTGTTATTAATACGGACTAAAATGCCTCTCGCTAACCGAACCCTAATATCGCAAGAAATTTCCGCCGGTTTCTCGTTACATATTTTACCCCAAAAAACACAACGTAATATAACACAAACACATAAATCTATACGACCAGTCCCGGAACACACCAGCTCACTTAAAACTCTAAACTATCTTTCATACGAGTGTAACTCAGTCTCCGTAGAGACTGTCAAAAATTGCCAATGCCGACTATATTTCAAGTCGTCATGGCGGGGTATTGGGAAAAGTTTTCAATTAGCAATAATCGCGCCTCGGATAAACCTCATTGGCTACGATACTGCCACTGCGCAAAGCTGACGAGAACCGGCCTGGGCTGCAGTCCCCCACGGCTGGTGACTATCTTTACAGCGAGGGTAAGAAGCAGACTGCTACTAAGCAGCTCCTGCCGGCTCTTTTTTTGGATCGAACCGAACTTTAGTGTTACAGGGTCAGGGACTTTCTGGTCACCTGCACATGGACGTTTGAAAATGGAATTTCAGGGAAAAAAACAGGCAAACAGGCGCCGAGGATTCTGGGGATTCCTATGCAAATGAGGGTGACGCTATCGACCTGCCCGCGCTGCTTGAGTTTAGAAGGCTTACTTAACTCGTGCTGAGAGTTGAGCGTTGAGTTGGCTGCTGGGCAGGAAGTAAGTAAACCTCATAAGCAGGGAAGACCTTCGTTCTCGAAGGGGATAACGATATCAGGGAGGTGATGCCGTGACGTGTAAGTGTGAGGGAGAGCTGTGCAAAGTCGCCACTTTCTTCTCCGGAGCCGTCCGGGTCTAGTGGGGAGATGCGAACCCGGGACGTTTAGGAGTGATTGAAGGAGAATAAACTGCCATTATCTGGCAGGATTCAGGGGAGCAGAAAGGATGTGGGAAGGCCTGCTCCTTGCAGAGAACGGAGAGTGGAGGTGGGGAATGATAAGCAAACATCCTGGGCAAGAGCTCTCCTTACTCGTCAGTTCCTCCAGTTTCCTTCCGCCCTCCCCGACCCTCCATTCCACAAATAGCCTCAGCCCCCCCAAAACCCATGAAAAAGAAGCCAAACAGCTTTATTCCTTCCCACCCCAAACGTGCCGGGGTCTTGCAAGACGCTTCCAACTTCTTCAAATTTGTTGCAAAGAATGCATTCACACAATCACAGAGGTTGTGACTAAGCCACCCGCTAATCTTTTTTGTCTGGTGTAAATCTTAAGGACCTCAGCAGCAAAACTGAAGGAAAAGCTTTTGAACAAAGTTCTTTCCTCCAAAACTCGGCGTACCCCTTCCAAAACCGAAGTAACGTCAATTACAAGCCTCCACGGCGAACAAGACGGATTTGGCGGTAACTTTGTAGCTAATCTCAATTTCACTTCATGGTAGCTAGATACTACGCGATGCTTACTGCCAAGGTAATCCGACACGTCTTCCTAAGTGAAAAGCGTATTTAAGATACATTGTTTTTTAAACTTAAAAACCAAGTCTCCGCAGAGACCGTCAAAAATTGCCAATGCCGACTATATTTCAAGTCGTCATGGCGGGGTATTGGGAAAAGTTTTCAATTAGCAATAATCGCGCCTCGGATGAACCTCATTGGCTACGATACTGCCACTGCGCAAAGCTGACCAATGTTTTCTCGAACCCATGCCCACTAAAACATCGATAGCTGTACAATGTAGGCTGATTTTATTCTTTGGCGAACACACCCCCAAATAAATTATTTTATTTCAAAATGCACCCAGCTGATATCATTTGCACTGAAAGGTGGAAACTACGGTTGGCATTTGCATTCTTTTAAATTTGTTTTAAACCTTGTGATAATGAAGCAAAGCCTTATGGGGGAGGTAGCATGCTAATCAAGTTGCCTGAGAAGAGGCACTCGGGGAAATGGGCCCATTGGAAGCTCGGAGGAGGGGCTCGAGGCTGCCAGAAAAGAGAAGGCAGGGGGAGGGAGCTTTTGGTCGGATCCTGTAGTTGGATCTAATTGAGTTTTTTCCCTTTCTTATGGGTCCTGATTCTGGAGTTGGAGGGGACTTTAGAGAGGTCACTGAATTCAACCCCTCCTTTTACAGACGAGGAAACTGAGGCCCAGGCAGGTTTAGGTGACACAGAGAGAAGGCATGAGAACCTAGGTCTCTTGACTCCCAGTCTTTCCACCGTACCGCTGTCCCACATTCTTAGGGACAATCTTAGGTGGTCCAGAAGCCCAAATTTGGGCTTTAAGAACTTAAAACTGCCCTTTAACTTTTGGACCACTCGGTACAATGCCGTCGCATAACAAATTCTTAGTAATTTTTGGCATTAGAAGCAGTAGTATAATGTGGTAAAGAGAACAGCGGACCTGGAGTGAGGAGAGCTAAGTTCATATCCTGTTTCTGAGCCTTAATGGGCATGTGACTGTAGGAACGTTTCATAACCGCTTTAAGCCTCAGTTTCCTCATCTGGAAAATAAGAATAATATGTAATACTTGTATTTCTACCCTTTAGGGCTATTTTGAAACTCGAATGAGTAACATTTACATAGAAGGCTCTGAAAACCTGAAAGGACTGACCTTCCTTAGCTTAATTTCAGCAATCTATAAATAAGGATAATAATGCTATTTACTTTATACGGTGAGTATGAGGAAAGCAGTTTACAAACCTGAAAGAATCGCTACAACAGTGTCAAACAGAGACAGTAATAACTTCGCACCATGCTTCCTAAGGGTTTGAAGATCAGAGCCTCCGTTTCCTCATTTGTAAAAAGGAAATGGTAGCACCACCTGGTTATGAAGATCAAAAAAGTAACCCTAGGAGGTAGGCGATATATTATTATCCTTGTTTTACAAAAAAAGAAACTGAGGCAGGTAGAGGTTATGTGATTTGCCCATGGTCACACAGCTAATGAGTCCAAATTTGAACTCGGGACTTCCTGACTCTAGATACGATATTGTATCCACTGTTTCACATCTGATATGATCTGATTCCTAGACTTACCCTAAAGAAGAGAAGTATAATATAATATAATACAATATAATATATAACATCATATATCTTATCATATAACGTAATATATAACAACATAACATTATAATATAATATATGGTATAGTATGATATGATGTAGTATAATACAATTTAATATCATTAGATTCAACATAACTCAGTAGGATACGATACAGCAGTAGATGCTAGATACAATACAAAAAAACACAACAGTACAATATAACATAGTACAATATAATACAACATAACTTGCACCACCTAGGATTATGAAGAAATTCCTTTGTGATCCCTAAAATGCTGCATAAAAGTCACATGATGTATCGTTGGGACCTCACTGTGGACCGTGCCCAAGCAGGGGGCACCAGAAACCCCCAAAACGTGCACAGACCACAGCATAAACCTAAGCCCAAACACTAGACACATTACGGTAGCAAAGAGGCGGGGTACTGAGCGTGAAGGCCCACCGCCTTCTGGGAATGGTAGTTTTCCCATCTCCCTCCCCCACGGTCCACCTCTCGGTTGCGTGGTTGACTACAACTCCCAGGAGGAGGTAGGCGAGTAGGCAGTCTACGACTGTCCTGTCCCTGAAACTGAGGGTCCTGGGGCAGTGAAAGGTGAGTGTGATTGTCGTAATGGGACGTGAAAGTGCTACAGTTGCATTCTGAAAGGAGTTGATTTCCCCTAAGCTAACAAGACTTCGGGTGTCTGGCCCCAGGGTGGGGTGGGGGAGACCTGCATCTCCTCCAGATCCGGGGGTGTCACAAAGTTGGGGGCTCTGTCCCTAAAGTTGGAGCCGCTGGGACCTTGAGCTAGGTAGAGTTCAGCTATCAGAGCACGTGGGGTGGAACTCTGCCCACCCACTGGCCCCAGTCTGCCCAGTCTCTGTCTTGGCCATAGTGCTTGGCATGTCATCTACCCATGGGCAAGGGCTGCTTTTTACCTTCTTGTAGATGCTTAGTAAGTCCTAGCTGAAGTTATCCCATAGTTTTCATAGAATCGTGCATTTAGAGTCAGAAAGGTCATCCAGGCCAGTTCTTTCATTTTATGGATGAGGAAATGGAGGCTTGTAAAGGAGTTGGTCCAAGGTCAGATAAGTGGACAGAGCGAAGATTCAAATGCAGATCCACTGACTACAAATTCTGCCCCCTTTTTTCTTTTTGAAATATTTTTATTTTTTTTCTCAATTACATGTAAAAACTTTTGAACATTTTTTTGATTTCTAAATTCTCTCCCTTCTTTCCTCCTCTCCCCTCTCAACGAGAAATCAGGCAATTTGATATAGGTTCTACACGTGCAGTCATGCAGAACATTTCTATGTTAGTTATGTTGTGAAAGAAATTACAGACCAAAACAACAAGAAATTTTTTTTTTTAAAGTTTTAAAAAGTAGGCTTTGCTCTGCATTCAGATGCCATCAGTTCTTTCCTTGGATGTGGATAGCATTTTTCATCATGAGTTTTTGGAGTTGTCTTGGATATTGCTGAGTCATTCACCTTTTATCATGATACAATGTTGCTGTTACTGTAAACAATGTTCTCGGTTCTGCTTATTTCACTTTGCATCAGTTCATACAAGTCTTTCCAGGTTTTTCGGAGAGCATCCTCCTTATCATTTCTTATAGCACAAAAGTATTCCATCAGAATCAGATACAACAACTTGCTTAGCCATTCCCCAATTAATGGGAATCCCCTCAATTTCCAGTATTTTCCACTACAAAAAGAATGCTGTAAATATTTTGTACACATAGTCCTTTTCTCTGCATTCTTTTCAAGGAAAAAAATGCTACCTCCAAAATATATGGAGTAATATATAGAATGTAATCTTTGAAGGCAGGGAAGATTTCATGATTGACTTTGTATCCTAAGCACCTAGCACAGAGTTGCCCACTTAACTAGGCATTAGGGTAAATGCCTGTTGACTGATTTGATTATTGATAGGTTCGAAGATTTAAATTAGAGGCTCTTAATCTGAGTTCCATGAACTTGGGGTTTTTTTTTATTTTGGTAGCTTTATTTTAATATAATTGGTTTCCTTTGGAATTTTGTTATATCAATTGTATGCATTTAAAGCATTTTGCTTGTATAGCCTATATCAGATTGTATGCCCTCTTGGGGAGGGGTGAAGGCAGGGAAGGGGAAAAAAATTTAGAACTCAAAATCTTGTAAAAGTGAATGTTGAAAACTATATATGTAATTGGAAAAATATAAAATACTACTAAGTGGGGGAAAAAAACCATTATGCTCAAGGTGTCCATAGATTTCATAGTATTCATGTCCATAGTATTCCAAAGGGGTCCAGGACACACAAAACTTTTAAGAACCCCTGGCTAAATAGATACAGGGTGTCCCAAAAGTCTTGGTTCAGTGTTGAGCTATTAAAACTTAAGACTGAACGAAGACTTTTGGGATACCATCTATATCTATACACATATCTATACATATTATATATTATACATAATTTATATATATTGTAATTATAATAATGTAATTTTATAAATATATGGTTACATATATATGTTTTAGATCAAGTAGTCAGTCAGTCAATCAACAAGCACTTATTAAGCCCCTGCTGTGTACGAGGGACACAAAGAAAGTCAAAAGACAATCCCAAGGAGCTCACAGCCTAATTGGAGAGACATCATGCACACAGTTATGCATAAAAAGCTGTGTACAGGATAAAACTGAGATACTCAACAGAGGGAAAGCTTTCCTTAATCTCAGCTCCAGTGACAGAATTCTATTTGTCCTGTACTTTAAAAGGAACAGGTAGCTATAAAGTAATGAAAACTTAACAAGATGGGCCAAACCCTTCCAAGAGAAAAGTCCCTTTAAAAAAAAAATCCAGAATGAGAGGAATTATCCATCCTCCCTCATGCTACTTTGGGGTCTGAGGCAGCTAGGTGGTACAGTGGATAGAACACCAGCACAGGAGTCAGGAAGACCTGAGTTCACATCTCACCTCAGGCACTTGACACTCACTGGCTGTGTGACTTTGGGCAAGTCACTTAACCATAATTGCCTCATCTTGGGTCATCTCCAGTCATTCTGATGAATATCTGGTCACTGGATTCAGATGGCTCTGGAGAAGAAGTGAGGCTGGTGACCTGCACAGCCCTCCCTCACTCAAAAAAAACCAGTCATGTATAAATCATGTTATTATTCCTCTGATGGCATGGTCTTCTTTGGCAACGAAGGACAAACACACTTTGGGGTCTAGAATATCATAGAAAGCTACATGTATTAGAAGCACCCAACCTCAGGTCTGCTAATCTATGAGAGAGAGAGAGCGAGAGTGAGAGAGCGAGAGAGTGAGCGAGAGAGAAAGAGAGAGAGAGAGAGAGAGAGAGGTAGGGAGAGGGAGGGAGGATGTACACTGGGGAGAGAAAGCAGGGGCTGTTTCCTTTCTGTCTTTGGTTTTTGCCTTCCTTCTTGTGCCTATGCTAATCACAGGGTCTGGCACATAATAAATGCTTACTCTGATTCATTTCTTCAGACCATTTTAAGTTTATAAAACTCTGGCTGGGGTGGGGAACCTTCAGGGTAGAGGGAACACATGGCCTTCTAGGTCCTTGGGTGTGGCATTTTGACCGAGTCCAACTTTTATGGAACAAATCCTTTTGTGAAGGGCATTTGTTCTATGAAGTTTGGATTCAGTCACAGGGACGCACTTGAGTATCTAGAGGGCCACGTGTGGCCGAAAGTCTGCAGGTTCCCCACCCCTTCAAAGGATTTGTCCAGGATGAATGAGATCTTGGACGTTGAGGCCCACAATAGTGAAACTCCATGTGACTGAAATTCATGTCTATTCTCTAGGATACTCCCTCACAACAGTGAGAACATGGAGAAAGCCACCAATTCTTTTTCTTTTGAATAATTTTATTGATTTTTTTTAACATCTCAATTTCCCCCTGCATTCCTTTATTATCCCTTCCAAAGAGTCATCCCTTATCACAACAACAGCAAAATAAATTGAAGAGTAACACGAGAAAAAAAGCAACAAAATTAATACAGGGAGATTCAATTTTTCAATAGAAACTTTTGTGGGGTTTTTTGTTGTTCTTACACTGAATGAATATCCCTCTGTATCTCTTCCTTTCTTTTTCTCAGAGAGAAAGAGACAATAATATTAATCATTAACAACAAAGTCAATAATAATAAAAGAGATAAATAATAAAATAATAATAACAGAATTTTTTTAAAAAGAAAAAGTGGGGGAAAAGGAGGAGAAAAAGCAGCAAACTGATTAATGCAGGGAAATTCCAATTTGTTTTTTAAAATAAAATTTCACTGCTACTTTTTGTTTTTCCATTTTCTGTATTTCTACTTCTATCCCTGCCTTCCCTCTCCTCCTGAGGTGTTTAATTGTGTTTGTTAAATATTTCTGCTTCGTTTTATATCATCACTGCTTGAATGATAAGAGATGCCAACTCTGTTCCTTGTGGTGAGGTAGAGACCAGGCCTTAACCATTTGCCCTGACACCCTATTGACCCCTGTACTGTGTCCTAAAGGACCCTTGAGCCTTGCCATGGGAGGTTCCCCTTGTCCCCCCCATTAATTACATCAGGGCTTTTCCATCTGTTCTGCTACTGAACTTTATGTCCTATCTCTTCCAATAACACTGTAAGGTCCTTGAGGTCAGAGCTTTTTCTGTTTGTTTCCCTAGCTATTAATACAGTGTGTGGGGCACCATAAGCGCTTTAATAAATGCTTTTTCATTCATCCATCCATTCATCCTATTTCATTTTAGCCAAAATTTATAACTTGTGTCAATTTCTGAGTTGACAGGTAAGTTTTTCCCATGGATCCCCTTTGCATTGTCTTGCTAGGCATCTTGATTCTTAGTCAACTGTCTCTGAATCTCCAAGGAGGGTGGTTTCCTTCTGGGAAGTTTTCCCCTGGATGGATAGCTCAAGACACAATCAAAGAAGTCTCTTTCTTGTTGGGGTACCTTGGTCTCTTCCTTACCTCTACTCATTCTTGTGACCCAAACTTTTGGGTTCACCTTACTTTGGGCCTTATAACTCATTTACATATATTTTTTGTTCTTGGGAGCTAAGAGTTAGAAGAGACCTTAATCCAACCCTCTCAATTTCTAGAGGGAATGGAGACCTCTAAGTCTCCATGACTGCTCCAGGGCCCCACAGGTAACAAGTAACAGAGCTGGTAATTGAACCTGTCAACCAGCAGCCATGACTCTAAAGGATATGAGTAGTAACTTGTTTTATTACAAGAGAAAGCAGAAAGGCATTCAGGTTGGGTCCCACAGTACAAAGGAGGCCAATAATTCAGACAAGGCCTTGGGTATTTAAGGGTTACATCAAGGGCTTGAGAAGAGGAATCTCCTCCCAAATAGCACTGGTGTGGGAGGGGAAAGGGAGCAGTAGGGACAGGGGGCTATGGTAGATTCTGTCTCCAAATCCAGTGGTTTATCAGTTATATCCAGAAGTTCCCAATCCTCCAGGGATGTAAGAAGCTTATTAAGGGAGTATGAACAATTTATGAGCAGTTAATTAGTCCCCGTTGTGATGTGTATGGGCATGGTAAACTAGAATTTATTTCCTTTCATATTGGATAGAGATTAATAATAATAATAATAACTAACAATTATAATGTGCCTACTATGTGCCAGGTACTATGTGCAGTGCTTTACAGATATTATCCCATATGATCCCCACCACAACCCTGAGGAGATGGGTAATATTATCATCCCTATTTTACAATTGAGGAAACTGAGGCCAAGTGACTTGCCCAAGGTCACACAACTAGTAAATTCCTTTTTTCAAATTATTAATTTGTTTTCAGTTTTCTACAATCATTTACATAAGTCTTAGATTTTCTCCCCCTCCCTTCCTCCTCCTTCCCTGAGAAGTTGAGCAATCTTATATGGGTTCTACACATACATTCTTATTAAACACATTTTCACATTAGTCATGTGGCGTAGAAGAAATAAAATGCCTAGGAGAAACCATGAGAAAAACCCAAACAAAACATAACACAAAAGAAAATATTCTGCTTCATTCTCTGTTCCAGTTCCGTAGTTCTTTCTCTGGATGTGGATGGCAATCCTTTGGGAATGTTTTAGGTCCTTGCATTGCTGTGAAGGGCTAAGTCTACCAGAAAAATTCCTTGCACACTGTGGTTGTTACTGTGTACAGTGATCTCCTGGTTCTGCTCCTTTCACTCAGCATCAGTCATATGAGTCCTTCCAGACCTCTCTGAAGTCTTCCTGTTCATCATTTCTCATAACACAATAGTATTCCATTACATTCATATACCACAACTTGTTTAGCCATTTCCCAATTGATGGGCATCCCCTTGATTTCCAGTTTCTGACCACCACAAAAAGAGCTGCTATAAATATTTTTGTACACATGGGACCCTTTTCCATTTTTATGACTCTTTGGGATACAGTCCTAAAAGTGGTATTGCTGGGTAAAAGGGTATGCCTGTTTTTGTAACCCTTTGGGCATAGTTCCAAATTGCCCTCCAGAATGGCTGGATTAGCTCACAGCTCCACCAACAATGAATTAGTGTTCCAACTCTTCCACGTCTTCTCCAACATTTATCATCTTCCTGTTTTGTCATGTTAGCCGATCTGATAGGTGTGATATGGTACCTCAGAGTTGTTTTGATTTGCATCTCTCTAATCAATAGTGATTTAGAGCATTTTTTCATATGACTATAGATAGCTTTAATTTCTTCCTCTGAAAACTGCCTGTTCATATCCTTTGACCATTTATCAGTTGGGGAATGACTTGCATTCTTGTACATTTGACTTAGTTCTCTTTATATTTTAGAAATGAGGCCTTTATCATAGACAATAGTTGCAAGAATTGTTTCCCAGTTTTCTGCTTCTCTCCTAATCTTGGTTGCATTGGGTTTGTTTGTGCAAAAACTTTTCAATTTAATGTAATCATAATTATCCATTTTGCACTTCATAATGTTCTATATCTCTTATTTGGTCATAAATTTCTCCATTTTCCATAAATCTGACAAATACACTATTCCTTCCTCCCCTAATTTGTTTATAGTATCAATCTTTATACCTAGATCATGTATCCATTTGGACTTTATTCTTGTGTATGGTGTCAGGCATTGGTCTATGCCTAGTTTCCACCACAGTGTTATCCAGTTTTCCCAGTAGTTTTTGTCAGTGAGTTCTTATCCCAGAAGCTGGGGTCCTTGAGTTTATCAAACAGTAGATTGCTATATTCACTGACTACTGGGTCTTGAGTACCTAACCTATTCTCCTGGTCTACCCCTGTTTCTTTAGCCAGTACCAAGTGGTTTTCATGGTTGCTGCTTTATAATACAATCTCAGATCTGGTAGGGCTAGGCCACTTTCCCTAGCAAGCTAACAAATTTCTTAGGCAAGATTTGAACTCAGGTCTTCCTGAGGGACATGAGAATCAAAAAAAAATGTACTGTACCATGCTGTCAGTTTCTGTAACAGGATTTTTGATGTCATTGTCCTCTTTGAGAATGAAGGACAAACAATTTCACTTTTGACACAAGATGGGTTTTTTTTTTAGTTGTCCATTGCTTTTCCTTAGGTTCAATTTCACCCATATTTTAAATTTAAAATACATTTTTTACAAATGATTTATGAATGAGAACAGAGAAGGCAATTTCATTTTCCTTTTTTTAAAAAAGTATTTGTTTATATGTTCTGTCTTTAATTTTCCATTGTGGCCCTCCCTCAATACAGGGTATCTTCTTTATAGTAAATGATAAAAAAAAGAAAGAATAAAAAAAAGAAAGAAAAAAACCATTTTGGCCAAACTAATCAATCCATCAACCAACAGAAGAGGCAGCATTCCACACCCATGGTCCCCCACTTCAGCAAAGAGTGTTGAAGGCTGAATCCTCATCTCTCTTATTCGGGGACAAATTTGGTTATCGTAATTACGCAGCTTTTGATTCCAGTTTTTTCGTTTTGTTCTTTCCAGTGACACTTTTGGAGTCTCTGTGTATACTGTTTCATTTTTCTTCCAAGAAAATCATCCAACATGTTTTAGTTTCTCCTTATATTTCTCTTAATTCTTTCTTTCCTTTTCCCCTCCACTGTAAGCTCCTTCAGGCCTTTTGCCTCTTTTTGTATCCACAGTGCCTGGTACTTAATAAATGTTATTCGTTGATTTCTTTGTTAAATTTATTATTATTTTTAGCATTAAATTTTAATAAAAATTTTGAGTATCATTCTCTCTCTTCTACCTCCTCTTATCCATTTCACTGATTAATTTCAATATCTCATCCTCTCCCCCTTCCCCCACTCATATCATTGATTGATTTCAGCATCTCATCAAACAGGCACACTGATTTTACCATCCCAAACCTATCCACCTTGGGAGATTAGTTGAATCATTTGTATTTCAATAACTGTGTCTTCTGTGTTCTTTCTTTTTTCCTAGAATGAGAATGAGCCCTCTGTGTATCTTCAGTCCTAGAATCCTTCACCCCCGGGGCTCCCACACAGCAGCGGGCACCTTTGTGCCACCTTGTCCTCCCCTGGACCAGGAGAAAGTCAAGGAGTTACAGCAATTCATCTCCCTTTCCAAGAGACTCCTAGTAATGACTGGAGCTGGAATCTCCACCGAGTCAGGCATCCCAGATTACAGATCAGAAAAGGTGGGGCTCTATGCCAGGACAGACCGCCGCCCTATCCAACATGTGGATTTTGTCCGAAGTGCTAAAATCCGCCAGCGCTACTGGGCAAGAAATTTTGTTGGATGGCCTCAGTTCTCCTCTCACCAGCCTAATGCTGCACATTTGGCCTTGAGCAACTGGGAGAGACTTGGGAAACTCTATTGGTTGGTGACCCAAAATGTGGATGCTTTGCATACCAAAGCGGGGAGTCAGCGTCTGACTGAACTCCATGGATGCATGCACAGGTGAGCATGGGCTGTGCACAGGCCTGGGGATGATACTGTGGCTGTGAGAATAAATAGGCAAGTCTGCTTGAGACCATTTACTATTTGTGGACCCTCTTGGACAAATGAAGTCTAGTTACCTAATCAAGAAAAAAGCACTTACAATTTTGGTCCCTTGTTTGGGGCTCACTCAGTCAATCAGTATCCCACTTTCCCCCACCCTCCTCCACAGATACATCCCAGAAAAAAAAAAAAGAAAGAAAAACAAAATTCTTTTAATACATGATCAACCAAGCAAAACAGATTCCCACAATGGCCCCTCAACCAACACTTGCTTGGTACTGCTTGTATAATGGGCAAGTCAGCCTTAGTTTTCTCATCTGTCAAATGGAGTAGTCAGGAGTCCTGTGCAAGCCTATTAAAAATCTCCTTTTTAATCATTCTGACACTAGTTGTGTAACCCTGGTCAAGTTCCTTAACCTCTTTCGGCATATTTCTGTAAAATGTGGATAATAGTAACACTTAGCTCTCTGGGTTGGTGTGAGGATCAAAGGAAATACGTCATGTAAAATACTTTGCAAACCTTGAAGCATTATACAGAGAATCCTGGAAGTGCAGTTTAAAGTGATTTAGGAATGAACTATGATTTGGGGGAATCGCCTGTGTTAATGCTAATGATGATGATGATGGTGGTGGTGGTAGTGATGAAAATGAAATATTTTTCTCTGCAAAGCCCTTTCCTGACTCCTGGAAAAAGCCTCTTGGGAAGGTGGGTCAGGACAAAGGCCTTTTATTAGATGAAGGAATTGTGAGTGATCACTAGATACTTAAAAAGTACCAGTGAATACAGAGGAGAACTTTTGCTTTCCCTGTGTATTTGAGGGGTGGGGCAGGGCAGAGAAAGATGGATCCATCATGAGGTGATCTCTTTTTTCTGACCCCTGAAGGGACTAGACTAGGCTCACCTTGGGAAGTTCTCTGGTGCTCAATTTACCTTCTGTTCAGTTTGGATTAAGGGTTCTAGATTTAGGCCTGAGGGAGGCACCCCATTGATCCTGGAGGAAGAAGATTAAAAATATGGTTCTTCAGTTGTGGCTTTATGCTAAGTAACCCAGGCTGTATCTTAAGACAGCTTTTTCTTGTTCAAGATTCTTATAAATATTGGGGGGGGGGAGGTGCAGTCATCTCTGAAGTCATGGGGAGCTATGCCAGTTTGGTTCACTTGCTCTCTCTCTGTGTCTCCTAATTTCTCTTTCTCTGCCACTTAATTCTCTCTCTGTCTTTCAGTCTCTTTCTTTGTCCCTCAGTCTCTCTTTTTTCCTTGTCTCTCAGTCTCTCTCCCTAAATCTATTTGTCTCTCAATCTCTCTCTTAATTTCTCTTTCTTTGTCTCTCAATCTCTTTCTTTCCCTGTCTCTCAATCTCCCTCTCTCTTAATCTGTCTCTCAATCTCTCTTTATCTCAATCTCTTTCTTTTCCTATTTCTTTCTTCCTCTTTCTCTTATTCTGTCTCTCAATCACTCTCCCCCTTTCTCTTAATTTTTCTTTGTCCCTCAGTCTCTCTCTCTCTTTCTCAATCTCTCTTTGTCTGTCTGTCTCTCCCTCCCTCTCTCCCTCTCTTTCTTTCCTCCCTCTCTCTTTCCCTAACTCCCCCAAAGTTATAATTAGATTGATGTATTAAGTAGAGTAGTTTCTGACACACTGGTGCCTAATTATGGAGTGTGATATTAGTATTAATAGATTTTTCTTCAGCATCACCTGCTCACAGTTATGTCATGAGAATCAGTTGAGATAATCTGTATTAAAGCCCTATGGAAAGGTCCTCTATTATAACAGGAGGTAGTCTGAGTTAGCTGGGGAAACTGAGTCACTAGGTGGATAGGTTTGAGAACCAGGTAGTTTAGAGTCAAGGAAGTCAGAGAAACAAAAAAGTTTTAAGAAGGAAACCTCTACCCTTCAGATGCTAGATAGGGGGTAGGGACAGGACCTATGCTTCTCTTGGCACACGCAGGACCTTCTCTGGCACATCCAATCACAGAGAGCTGCCTGGAGTCTTTGCTAGAGATTAAGTGACTTGAGAGGGTCAGAGAGCCAGACTGTGTCAGTGGGGGTACTTGAACTCAGGGTTTACTGGCTCTGGAGAAATCTGCTTCCTGAGGCTCTTTCCAGTTTAGTTTAAGGCTGTTCCTAAGCCCTGATTCCCTCATCGCCTTGTAATTTCCCACAGGTAGACCTCCATCTAGTTAGTGACTTTCCCAAAGGTGTATCTCCAAGTTTGCTTCTTCTGTCTCACATATAGGGTTCTCTGTTTGCATTGTGGACAGCAGACTCCCCGAGAGTTGCTGCAGGACCAGTTTGAATTCCTGAACCCCACCTGGGGAGCTGAGGCCCACGGCGTGGCTCCCGACGGTGATGTCTTCCTGACAGAGGATCAGGTCCGAACCTTCCGAGTCCCATCTTGCACCAAGTGTGGAGGCCCATTGAAGCCTGATGTTGTTTTCTTTGGGGACACAGTGAACCGTGATAAGGTGGACTTTGTGCTCATGCGTGTGAAGGAAGCCGATGCCCTGCTCGTGGTGGGATCTTCCTTGCAGGTACCTTGTGTCTTCCCCCTACCCTAGTCAGTCAGAGGGAAATCCACCTGTCCCCTGGATGAGAAAGCTGTCAGGTTTGACTGAAAAGTAATTGACCTGGTTTGTCTTTTTTTCTGAATCTAGCTAGACGTCATCATCATCAGCTGTCCTCTCTGCATGTTCTTCTCTTGTGCAGGTGTACTCTGGCTACAAGTTTATTCTTGCAGCCCATGAGAAGAAACTACCCATTGCGATACTGAACATTGGGCCCACGAGGTCAGACCAACTGGCCTGCCTGAAGTTGGATTTCCGATGTGCAGAGATCCTGCCTTTAATAGCCCCACAGTGACCAGTGCTTAGTGCTCCTAACCCCCAAAGAGGACCTTTACTAGATCTGAGCTGCAAAAGGTAAAACTTTATATAGGTACTAAGTCCAAGTATCAACAAAGCCTGGATTGAGGACTTTAGCCCCATAAGTTAAATGGTGTAATAATGATAGAATGAGGTAGTGTAGTGCGGTGGACTGAGTATGGACTTGAGTTCATGTAACCAAGACCCTGGTAACTAGGTGGCACAGTGGAAAACACACCAGACCTGGAGTCAGGAAGATCTGAATTTAAATCCAGTGTCAGATACTTCCTAGCTGTGTGACTGTAGGCAAGTCATTTAACCCTGTTTGCCTCAGTTTTCTCATCTATAAAATGAGCTGGAGAAAGAAATGGCAAACCACTCCTGTATCTCTGCCAAGAAAACCCCAAATGGGGTCACAAAGAGTTGGATTCAGCTGAACAATAACAGGCAAGATCCTAGGCCTTATAGGCTGTCTGGTCATTTGGGATCTAGGGTCAGTGAAAAGTGGATTTTGATTTCAGCTCTGTCCCTTATTTACAGTCCATGTCAGGAATCTCCTCTCTGAGTTTTCTCATTTAAGAGGCTACACTTTTTGACCTCTGAGGTCTCTTGAACTTCTATGACCTACGATCCCATGACATTTATTTGTATTTTTTCTTGTTTTTCCTAACATATTTTGATTTCATTAAATATTTCTCAGTTACGTGTAAAAAATTCACTTTTAAAAAATTTTAGGTTTCAAATTCTCTCTCTTCCTTCCCCCCTCCTTGAGAAGGTAAGGACTTTGATATAGCTTATACATACTTCCATGTTAGTTGTGTTGCAAAAGAAAACACAGATCCAAAAAAGAAAACCCAAACCCAAGAAAAATAAAGTCAAAAAATATGCTTCAATCTGCATTCAGACTCCATCAGGTCTTTCTCTGGAAGTAGATAGCATTTTTCATCATGAGTCCTTTGGAATTGTCTTGGATCACTGTTTGGTCAGAGCGGCTGAGTCATTCACGCTTGATTATTGTTACAATGTTGCAGGTATTGTGCACTTGTTTTCCTGGTTCTCCTCACTTCACTTTGCATCAGTTCATATAAGTCTTAAGGTTTTTCTGAAGTCATCTTGCTCATCATTTCTTCTAGCACAATGGTATTCCATCACAGTCACATACTATAACTTGTTCAGCCATTCCCCAGTTGATGGACATCCCTTCAATTTCCAATTCTTTACCATCACAAAAAGAGCTGCTATAAATATTTTTGTACAAATAGGTCCTTTTCCTTTTTTGTCCAATCTCTTTGGGATACCGTGTATACTTGTAAAGATATTGCTGGGTCAAAGGGTAGGCACATTTTCATAACACTTTGGACATAGTTCCAAATTGTTCCCCAGAATGGTTGGATCAGTTCACAACTGTATCAGTGTCTCCATTTTTCCATGTCCTCTCCAATATTTGTCTTTTTCCTTTTCTATCATATTAGCCAATCTGATAAGTATGAGTTGGTAGGTCAGAATTGTTTTAATTTGCATTTCTCTAATCAGTAGTGATTTAAGAGCATTTTTCATATGATTACATGTAGCTTTGATTTCTTCTTCTGAAAACTGCCTGTTCATATCTTTTGACTCTCAATTGGGGAATGACTTGTATTCTTATAGATGTGCCTCAGTTCTCTATTTGAGAAATGCCTGTATCAGAGAAACTTGGTTTAAATTTTTTCCTCCAGTTTCCTGCATTCTTTATAATCCTGGCACCACTGATTTTGTTGTACAAAACCTTTTAAATTTAATATAATCAAAATTATCCATTTTGCAATGCTTTCTACCTATTTGGTCATAAATTCTTCCCTTATCCCTAGATGTGATGGGTAAACTATTCCATGCTCCCCTAATTTGCTTATGATATCACCCTTTATTTCTAAATTATGTACCCATTTTAACCTTATCTTAGTATACAGTGGAGGTTGTTGGTCTATGCCAGGGGTGAGGAAACTGTGGCCTCAAGGCCACATGTGGGCTTCTAGATTCTTGGGTGCGGCCCTTTGACTAAGTCCAAGTTTTATAGAACAAATCCTTTTATGAAGGGGATTTATTCTGTGAAGTTTAGATTGAGTCAAAGAGATGTACTTGAGGAGCTGGAGGGCAACGTGTGGCCTAAAGGCTGCAGGTTCCCTATCCCTGGTCTATACCTAGTACTAGTGCCAAAGTGCTTTCCAGTTTTCCTAGCAGTTTTTGTCAAAGAGTAATTTCTTGTCCCGAAAGCTTGGGTCTTTGGGTTTACCAAACACTAGATTGCTGCAGGTCATTTACCACTGTGTCTTATATATCTACTGTATATATCTACTATATATTCCACTGATCCACAACTCTATTTCTTAGCCAGTGCCAGATTGTTCTGATGACTACCAATTTGTGATAGAGTGTGAGATCTGGTAGGCCCCATGACATTCATCTACTAAGTCCAAGATAGGCTGCAATCTACAATAGTGGAGGGAGTTTTCCATCCTGGGAATTTCCAGGGATGAGGAAATAACAGAATCCGTTGAATATTCCCACATTAACTGGGAAATGATTCTCAATTCTCCTAAACCTTTTAGCCACATTTCACTATTTAAATCTAATAGGGTTTTATCTTTTTTCATATATACTAGATCTTTCAGGCCATGATGAATAAAAGACTACTTATTCCAAATAGTTGCACATCCATATTTGAGTGACTTAAACCACTCTGAGCTTAGAAATAACAGGGTAATATTTAGTGACTTCTAAGGACCCTTCTACATTTAAATATGTGACCCTATGATCCTCTCCGTAGGTCCCAGCTCACCCTGGTAGTGTTTTATTATCTTTTCAGAAAACATACCCACCAAGCTCCTGTCATCCCTTCTGACCTCAAAATGGCAGATGCAGTTTCTCAGCCAGTAGAGGGCAACGCATCACCACATTCATCCATATCCAGCATCCTGGATCAGACCCTGGGGGCCAATATCCAGTCGTGCTACTCTCTTCTGTACCAGGGACTTGGAAACTCCACATTGTTTGGAGATGGAGTGCCAAGGGAACATCTCTGTGCCCCAGCCATCGCTCCATTGAAGGCGGACAACTCTGGTTGTAAACAACACCTCCTTTTCAGAGATGACTTTCTCATTGTGGGTGGGCAGTGGCCCCAGTACAGAGGCCAGCATGGTCTCTGTAGCAGTCTTGCTGCCTTTTGAGGAAAGGGTAGAATGAAACACTAATTTAGTTTGATAACATAAAATACCTCATTATCTTTTAATTGTACTATTTCAATCAATCAATAAACATTTTTTAAAATATCTTTAAGAAAGCAAATGAATATATTTCCTATGGGCAAGGCAAGTAGTGATTTAAATGAATTTTTATTAAACAGGGAAGACTGGGAGACATCTTTTCTCCAGCACACCAGGTGCAGAGTTTATATGGGGGATGTTCTGTTTCAATCATTAACAAGAGAAGGAGAGTTTGTGGTGGAAATCTCTAGAGATTTCTCTTTAGTCTCAGAGACCAGGGCCAATCACCTACCTTAAAGCCCAATTGGAGGAAAAGAAAGTGAAATTCCAATTGTGCACTAACTTTCATTGTTTTCCTCAGAAAGCAGTAGGCCTTGTTGGGTTTCAGAAACGCAGCAGGTACAGCTCAGACCTTCTGAACAGTCTAATCAGCAAAGGAAAGAGAATGAAAGAACCACAGGCATCTAAGTGAAAGTCTTCTGTGTGAAATGAGGGCAGGTAATGTGAGCCTATTGAATGCATGCCTGGGAAACAAATGTGCCTTTACTGAGATCACCAGAGTTTCAGAAACATACTGAACTTTTTCCACTGGAACAGATGAATACATTCTATGGATGTCAAATGAGTAACTCTTCTAGCACCCCTTGTGAAGTGTGGTTGTTGACAAACCCCAGTGCAGCTGGGCTGATGCTGGGGAGGGTAAGGACATGTTGATCCTGCAATGATTATGCAGGAAGTCCACAATAGAAAAATAATTAGAAATGAAGCCTCCTGAGTCCCACCTCTGTTCTTGGTACAGAGAAAATAAAGCTGTTTCCCTTCTACTCTTTTATCTGCAGAGTATTATTTAAGAAAAAAAATGAATCCAGCTTCAATTTCTGATGTTTGCAAGAAAGAGCCAGAAATATAAGTGCCCAACAGGGATCCATCTTGGTTAGGTCGGTCAAAAGCTGAATCTAGGGTAGGGCTGCTCAGAAAACAGTTGCCAGGAAGATGAGGCAGGCTCAACACCATGAAGGCTGGCCCTCTGTCACAAAATGCAGAATTTGAGAGCCTTAGGTATGTTGGTCTGTTGGATGTTTTATCAAAATGAAATTTTTTTTTTTTAATTTTTTTAATGTTTAACAATCACTGCCATACAATTGCGATTTTATCCCTCCCCACCCACCCCCCACTACCTCCCTCCCTCCCCACGACTGCATACAATTCTGTATAGATTCTACATATACTTTCCTATTGAGTATATTTTCACTATAGTCATGCTATGTAGTCAGACTAAGATAAATGAAAGAATCCGTATAACAAATCAGAACATGATACACAAACAGATACACATACACAAACATGATCTGCTACCTTATGTGAGTGACTTCCATATTTCTCTCTCTGAGTGTGGAAGGCATTTTGCCTTGAGGTCCACCATTGGGATTTTTTTTTTTTTCAGAAGTTCTTGTGTTGTTACAAAAATCTAAGTCTACCAGAAAAAACTCTCACACACTGTTCAAAATGAAATTTTTAAAAAAAATCTGTGTTTTTGAATCAACCAAAATCCAGCTTCTTTTCACCTCTTCTCTTCTCCATTGAGAAGAAAAAATTCCAGTTATAAACATTTATAGTCAAACAAACAAAAATCCCCAAATCAGCCATGCTGTTATTCAGTAGTTTCAGTTGTGTCTGACTTCATGAACCTGTTTTAAGGTTTTCTTGGCCAAGGTACTGGAGTGGTTTGCCATTGCCTTCTCCGGCACATTTTACAGATGACGAAACTGAGGCAAACAGGGTGAAGTGACTTGCCCAGGGTCACACAGCTAGTCTGAGTCCAGATTTGAACTCAGGAAGACGAGTCTTCCTGACTCCAGGCCTAGAGCTCTGTTCACTCTACCACTCCTCCCCAAAGTCTCAGTCTGTATTCAGTCTCATTGCCTCTCTGACCATAGCATAAACACTTTCAGCCATGAAAACATGCCCAGTGCTCCCAAAGACAGAAGCCCTGATTTCTGTACTCTATCATGTATGGGTAATATTTCCCAAAGTGGGCATGTCGCTAGGAGGGTTAGGATCTAGGGAACCGTGCTTCTTAGGTCCCTAATCATTATCAGAGAAATTTATCTGGGGCGACATCAACATTGGATTCGAATCTAAAGCTCAGACAGTCTTGACTACCTGAGTCAGCTTGGTCAATGTTTCTAATCTCCAGGGTGTCAGTTTTCTTATCTGTAAAATGAGGCTGTTGTAAAAGAAGCATTTTCTGCTTTGGATTATGTTTTCTTTCTCTTTCTCCCCTCCCTCCCTCTTTTGTCCTTTCTCACTCCCTCTCTCCTCACTTTTCTCCCCGCCCCCACCCTCTCTTGTACCACCTCTCTCTATGTTATTATTAACTGTTATAACCCTTTTTGAAGGTAGCTAGGTGGAGGAGTGGGTAGGGTGCCCATCCTGGAGTCAGGAAGATTCAGCAAGAGTTCAAATTTGGCCTCAGGCACTGGCTGTGGGACTCTCAGAGGGTTATTTAATCTATGTCTGCCTCAGTTTTCTCCTTTGTAAAATGGGGACAATAACAGCCCTACCTCCCAGGGTTTTTGTAAGGCTCAAATGAGATAACAGATGTAAAGAGCTTTGCAAGCCATAAAACACTTTATAAACATTGTCGTTCAGTTGTGTCCAACTCTTCATGACCTCACTGGGGTTTTCTTGGCAAAGATGCTGGAGCAGTTGGCCATTTCCTCCTCCTGTGCATTTTACAGATGAGGAAACTGAGGCAGACAGGGTGAAGTGATTTGTCCGAGGCACACAGCTAGGAAGTGTCTGAAGTCACATTTGAACTCAGGTCTTCCTGACTCCAGACCCAGACCTCGGTGCCCTATGAAGCCACTTAGCTGCCCAAAGTCATTCAACTATGCCTACTCTTTATCTCAGACATCCGAGAGAGGGAAAGGACTACAAAACCATTTATACCAGTTCTTTTTGTAATTGTGGAAAAATGGAAGCTAAGAGATTGCCCACTTATCGGGGCATAGAGGAATATAGAAAATTATAAAAAATGGACAGACATTTCAGAGAAAACTGGAAAGACCTGGATAAAACGACACACAGTGAAGTGAGTGCAAGTTTACTAACATTAGATTGTGTTCAAGCAT
The DNA here is from genome assembly GCF_028372415.1 of Notamacropus eugenii. Taxonomy (NCBI): domain Eukaryota; kingdom Metazoa; phylum Chordata; class Mammalia; order Diprotodontia; family Macropodidae; genus Notamacropus; species Notamacropus eugenii. The sequence continues at coordinate 24,949,974 of NC_092875.1, read as the reverse complement.
TTATATAAGTCCTTAGGTTGTTTGATCTTCACAAGCACCTTGTGAGTTATAGTCACCTACTAAAGTATTAGTGTCTGATGCAGGATTTGATCTGAGATCTTCCTGACTCCAGATCTAACACTTTATCCCCATGCTACCTAACTGTCACCCTGGCAACCATTGGTTATCTCTCCCAACCCCCTGAAAGAAAAACTAAATTTTATAAAGATCATTCAGTCAAGCAAACCAATTCCCACAGTTGCCACTTTCAAAAATATAACAGCACCATAAATAAAAACTTGAGGATTCTTATTCATGCGATGACAAGCCATGATTCCACAGGACCAAGCAGGAAACCCACTGCCCACCTGACAGGTGACCAATGGATTCCAGATACAGAACCAAGACTTTTTTTGTGTGTTTAATGTGAGAATTAGTTTTGTTGGTGGTGATAGTGGCTCAGTAGGAAATAGGAAGAAGGGAAAATTAATGCTAATCAACTAACAGAAAAAAGTAATAACATTAAATTTCTTTTAAAAAAGAAATCTTAGAGGATAGAGGCAGGCTTATGTTTGTTTTGGCATTCCCAGCCTGGCGCCTTGGAAAGTCAACAAGCATTTATTAAGCGCCTACTGTATGCCAGGTGCTGGGGATACAACTAGAGTCTCAATCATGGTCCCAGACCTTAAGGAGCCCACAGTCTAATGGAGAAGGCTTCATAATAATAATATCTAGTATTTATAAAGTGCTTTAAAGTTCATTGTGGTTCGGTGGTGTCTGGCTCTTTGTGGCCCCTTTTGGGATTTTCTTGGCCAAGTTACTGGAGTGGTTTGCCATTTCCTTCTCATTTTACAGATGAGGAAACTGAGGCACTGAGGAAACTGACTTGCCCAGGGTCACACAGCTGGTTAAGCGTCTGAAGCTGGATTTGAACTCCAGAAGATGAGTCTGTGCGCTACGGCGCCCCCTAGTGGCCTCAGCGCACTGTGCACTACAGCGCCCCCTAGCGGCCCCAGCGCACTGTGCACTACGACGCCCCCTAGCGGCCTCAGCGCACTGTGCACTACGGCGCCCCCTAGTGGCCTCAGCGCACTGCGCACTACGGCGCCCTCTATCGGCACCACTGTGCACTACGGCGCCCCCTAGCGGCCCTGGCTTTAAGGTTTACCCAGCACTAATTTTTTCTCTTTTGTACAAATAAATAGAAAGGACACATAATAGGCGCTTAATAAGTATTTCCTGATCAATTGCTGAGACCCTAGAGCCATACCCCCTACGGACACTGAGGCTCGGAGAGGTCTCGCGGGTGCCCAAGGTCTCTCAGGTGCTACTACAAGGAGCGCCAGCCCTCCCGGGAACAACCCCACCCCCACCTTGTTGGGCGCGCACACCTTTTACCTGCGCCTGCGCACAGCTCGCGTTTTCCCTTCCCCCCCCCCGTCACCACAGGGGGCCCCAGGTCACGTGGCTCTCCTACCTGGGGAGTAAAAGCGGAGCGCCCGCGAGGCCTGAAGAGGCGGAGAGGGGCGGGGAAAATGAGTCGCCAATGAGAAGAGGCGTCAGAGGGCACGTGAGGAAGAGGGAGCCAATCTCCTTTCCGGTGTCCCGCCCAGTCGCCTGGGAGCCAAGATCTCGGGCCGAGGCGGGATCACGTGGCGAAGGAAGGTAAATATCGCCACGTGGCTCCCCCCTGCTGCGCACCGCCCTTCGGGCGCTTTCCCTGCCCAGGACTATCCCGTAGAGTGGGGCACCAAATATTCGTGAATCACTTTAAGGTTCGCAAACTAAAATGATCTCATTGTATCCTCGTAGGGTCAAGTCGCTACTAAGTATCGAATGTCAGCTGCTCAAGCCTTTCCAAGCCCTTTCCCCTTATGATGCCTTGCCCTTTGTGGGGATTTGTTTTGCTTGGTTGAATAGTCCCTGCCGGGTCTTAGTGTTTCCTTTGGGGAGGGGGTAGGAGGAGGCAGAGAAATGCTTGGCAATTGAGGGGCAGAAGGGAGCAAGTATTGGAGTCACTCCCCTGGTCAAGAACCTTCAGTGACTCCCCATTGCTCCTCAAATTAAATGGAAATTGTTCAATTTGTCCTTTCAAAGCCCTTTATAGAACATCTTGCTTCAGCCTACCCATCCAGCATTATCTATTACTGCATTCTATAAAACTAGGCATGGCATTACCTCAGATCCAGCAATATCGATGTTAGAGGTCCTATACTTCAGAGAGCGCAACTCTGATGGGCTGGCCACGTTGTTCAAATACCCAATGTACGCTTGCCAAAAAGACTATTTTATGGAGAACTTGCATGGAGCAGGCAATCACATGGTGGCCAGAAGAAATGATACAAGGACATTCTCAAGGTCTCCCTCAAGAACTTTGGATTGTGCAACATGGGAGACTCTGGCACAGGGCCACTCCACATGGCATGCCCACATCAGAAAAGGTGCTGTGCTCTTTGAGCAAAGCACAGTTGAGGCAGCACAAAATAAACGCAGGATGTGCAAATTTGGAGTATCTATCCCAAATGTTCACAGGGACTATCTGTGCCCAACCTGTGGTAGAGCATTTCAGGCTCATATGGGTCTGATCAGCCACAGTCACACACACTGAAATCTCACTTTCCATTGTGATGTCATTTTGGTCTTCTTCAAAGACGGACAGCAACCCATCAATGTTAGGATCAAAAAGATAAAAGAAAAAGGAGACAGACAGATAGAAAGGATATTTATAGTATCTCTTTGTTGTGGCAACAAATAAGAAACAGGAGCTTCCCTCAACTGGGGAATGGCATGGTTGTGATGAGATGCTATTGAGAAATGATGAGGGAGGGTGGGTTCAGAGAAACCTGGGAAGAGTTGTGTGAACTGATGCAAAATGAAGTAAGCAGAGCCATTATACACAGTAATTGGTTGGTTGGATGGTTGTTGTCCTTCATCTTGGAAGAGGACCAAAAGGACATCACCATGATAAAGTGAAATTTCAGCGTGTCCAACTGCGGCTGATCAGACCAATACAAGCTCGGCATGCTCTACTACAGGTTGGGCACAGATAGTCCATTTGAATATTTGGGGTGGATATTCCAAATTTGCACATCCTGCGTTTACTTTGTACTGTCTCAATTCTGCTTTGCTCAAAGAGCACAGCACCCTTTCTGATGTGGGCACACCATGCTGAGAGATCCTGTGCCAGCTTCTCCCATGTTGCACAATCAAATCCAAAGTTCTTGGATAGAGACTTTGAGAGTGTCCTTGTATCGTTTCTTCTGATCACCAGGTGCAGTAAGAGCAATATTGTGAAAGACTTAGCAACTCTGGTCAATGCAATAAACCATGACAATTCCAAAGGACTCATGATGAAAATGCTGTACACTTCCAAATTGGAGACTGATGTTGAATGCATCTCTTTGTTTTGCCTATTTTTCCCCCTGCTACTGTTCAGTAGTATCAGTCATGCATGTCCAACTCTTCTAACCCCATTTAGGGTTTTCTTTCCTTTCTTTCTCTTTCTTTCTTTCTTTTTCTTTCTTTCCTTCCTTCTTTCTTTCTTTCTTTCTTTCTTTCTTTCTTTCTTTCTTTCTTTCTCTTTCTTCCTTTATCTTTCTTTCTTCCTTCTTTCTTTTATCTTTTTTAACAATTTAGTTTTAGTTTTCAACATTCATTTACATAAGATTTTGAGTTTTTAAATTTTCTCTCCTTCCTTTTTCTCCTCCCTCCCCAAGACAGTGTGCAATATGATATAGGCTCTATTTATACACTCATATTAAATGTATTTTCACATTATTCATGATGTAAAGAAGAATTAGAACTAATAGGAGAAACCATGGGAAAGAAGAAACAAAATGACAAAACAAAAGGAGAGCAAATAGAATGCTTCCATCTTCATTCAGACTCCCAAGTTCTTTTTCTGGATGTGGACAACATTTTCCATTGTGAATCTTTTGGAGCAGTTGGGGTTTCTTGGCAGAGTTGCTGAAGTGGTTTACCATTTCCCTCTCTGGCTTATTTTATAAATGAGGAAATTGAGGCAAACAGGGATAAATGACTTGCCTGGGGTCGCACTTTCCCAGGGCTAGGAAGTGTCTGAGGCCAGATATGAAGTCATAACGATGAGTAGAAATATTTTCTGTGACTTCATATATATGATGATATATATATGTATATATTTCTTGCCTTCTCAATGGGTAGTAGAGGGAGTGGAGGGAGGGAGAGAATTTAGGACTGAAAATTTAAAAAATTTTTTAAAAAATCACATTACACTTTGGGTCCAGCCAAACTGGTTTCACTACATTTCCCAACACATGAAATTCTGTTTCCCCTTTCCATGCCTTTGTATGGACCATTTATCCCCTCTACTTGGTATACTTGTCACCCCTGTTTCTTAGAATTTCTAGCCACCTCCAAAGCTCAGTTTCAGGGCTATTTCTTATATGAAATCTTTCCTGATTACCCCACAGCAACTCAGGCCTCTCCACTTTGCCACACTGCAAATTATCTTGAGTGAATTTGGTGTATAGTTTTGTATCTAGTTACATGAGCCCATGTTGTTCTCAAACTAAAAACCCCTTGAGGGAAGTAATTATTTTATTGTTGCCTTTGTACCTCCAGCACCTACCACGATGTCTGGTCACTAATAAAAGGTTCAAGTGATGGAGCTGATCATTTGAGCATCTTTTCAGAGCTGGAAGGGGCCTCTGAAGACATCTAGTAGTCCAACTCCTTCCTTCTGAAGAATGTGACAGATGCCAGAACTGACTGAGGTCCAGAGTTGAGGTCACTCCCTTAAGGCTGCCCAATAAATAGCTTGTTTGCATGTTGTCTCTTGCATTGGAGTGTGCACAGCTGGAGAACAAGGACTGTCTTTTGCTTTTCTTTGTAACCCCAGAACTTAGCTCTGTGACTGACACAGTCACTTGACAAATGCTACTTGAGTAAAGTCATGGAGCAAAGAAGCCTAGAGTTCAGAAAGGGAAGCATCAAGTGAACCCAAAAGGTAAATCAGAGCCATTTTGCTATGGATTTTGAATGCCAAGGTGATGTTTTTGGACAACAGAGTGACAGAATCAGCAGAATTGAGATTCTAAGACAGAAGGAGACTGGAGGCAAGGAGACTGGTTAGAAGGCTTTGATGCTAGAGGTGATCAGGGCCAGAGAGAGGGTGATGGAGCCTGATTTGAGAGATGTTATAGATCTAAAATTGACAATTAATTGGAAGGGGGTGAGGCCAGTGAGACAGAGGAATCAGAGGACCAGCTTTCAGGTTTTCAACCAGGATGCACGGAAGGATTGAAGAGACGTGAGACCCTTGGGTATCATAGTTATGAGTCATCGTGAGTTATCAATTGTTCTTTCTAACATGTGGAACTCAGAATTGAGCCTGATAGTGAATGTCTTCTCATTCATTCATTCATCCAACTCACTCTTCCAAGGTCACACTTTTCCTAGTTGGAAAACCCAAGACTAGAATGGTCCCCTCCTCAGACTCTATCCCACTGGGCAATTTCCGTGTTAAGCATCTTTCCAACTCTGCCTCCCTCGAGATGTCAAGATTTACAGAAGACCCGGCAGTAACAAAGCCTCTCTGAGCACAATTCCTGTGAGTCTGAGTCCCCAAGAGGAAGAAAGAAAAAGAGAGAGCACAGGGAACCTTTCAAGAAGATGCTTTAATGGAAGCAAACACGTGCAGGCCCAGAGGAAGGCAGCTGCCCCTGGTGGGGCTGAGAGAGCGAGGAGCCTGTTATTTCTTTTTGGTAGAACAGTATTTCTTGCTGTCCAAGTCCTTGTGTTGTGGGTTGTATGGTGCCTTGGAAAAGCAGTTGGCAGCATTTCGGTCACAGTTGCAGATGAAGGCCTCACAGTCATTATTGTCGCCTGGAGAAGGAAAGATGGAAAGAGGTCTGAGCTACCCGTCAGATGTACCCCCATGCCCTGTGCACTAGGAACATCCTGGCCTTAAGAAATCTATTTGTTATCATAGAATGTCAGAGCTAGAAGGGGACTTAGAACAGTGAAAGTCAGGGCTGGAAGGGGCCTTAGGATAGGGAATATCAGGGCTGGGAGGGCCTTAGAACAGGGGATGTCACATCTGGGAGAGGCCTAGGAGGACACCAAATCCCACCCTCTCAGTTTGGGAGACTGAAGCCTACAGGCCCTCAGGTAAGGTGAGGCCTGGGGTACACCTACTGCTGCAGGTGATCACTTTGTTAGAGCAGCTGTAGGAATAATCCTTGGTGTAGGGGTTGTCCACAAGGAACTTGCAGCTATCATGTTTCTTGGCTTGTGAATAGCACCGGTCATGCACCTGGCAGCACCTGAGGGAAAGATCACAATCAGTGCCAAGCCAGGAGCTGCAGGTGTGAGTTGAAGGTGCCCAGGCATGCCACAACACAGGTGGCCACTTTTCCCAGGCCCTTGCCCCAGCTTTGAAGACCCCAGAAGCCTGGAAAGGCAATTTCTCCAGACTTAGCTGCCCCCCACCCCACTCAGATTCTTTCTCTATTTCCTCTTCGGCTAGAAGCTGAGACCTTGTGCCTTCCTCCCTTTGCTCATCCAGGGCTCTGGCTCTCCAGCAGGCCAACCAGGTAGCCATCATCCTTACAGAATTTAGGACAAAGAAAAACAGATTGGGAAGATGGCAACCCTTGGGGGCTGGAGTGGGGAGGACCACAGATGGCGAGCTAGCAGGTGAGGGTCAATTCTCTCTTGGATTCAAAGAAAACTCCTTGAAGGCTCATCAACTGGGTGATTGGTTGATCAGCCTACTCTTCTCCTAGTGGCCATGAGTGGTGATGAGCCTCTCAGAATTTAGCTGGATTGGGCCTACTATTCTCTTGATTTTATATATGAGGAAACTGAGACTGAGACAGGCTTAAGTGACTTGCCCAGGGTCACACAGCCAGTAAGTGTCTGAGAAGGGATTTGAACATAGGTCTACCTGACTCCAAGCCCACCACTCTGCCTGAGTAGGCATTAAAAAAAAAGTACAAAATCTTAGAGCTGGGAGGGACCCAAGGTCAGATTAGTTCAGCCTGTGACACTAACTGTTTACAGAACTAACTTGGCTCCAAGGGCTGAGACCTGCAGCACATCCATCCTCTTTTTCTTCCCATGGTTACTCACTGGTCAAGTTCATCCACAGGGGTTCCGCTCCCACCCAGGCCACAGAAGCAACCATAATTGTTGTAGTCTTTTATGGGTTCACTGTCCGGAATGACACACTTGATCATACTTCGAAAGTGCCATAGTGCTCGGGTAGTGGCACCATCAACAGTAGTGCCCACTGAAGAGGGAGAAATAGAGGCATAAGATCCTGTGGGTGGTTAGCTTGCTAGGGATTGAGACCAAGGTCATGGACTCAGTTCATAGGATCATGAGATTTACAGCTGAAGCATCATCACAGCAACTAGTTATAAAGGGGCTTAGAACTCCCTATCTATAAACATGTTTGTGAAAAAAAAACAAACAAAAATTAATAACTATTTCAACAGAATTGGTTTCCTTTGAAATCCTGTATATTTTATTTTGTGCATTAAAAAAAATAATACTGACAAGGGGTCATTGGGTTTCACTAAATTGGGACTGGCCCATGGTCCCACAGTTGGAGGTGCTGTTTGCTGCACTGAAAAACGTACTAGATCTAAAGTGAGGAGCATCCCAATTCTGACCACCAGTATGACTCATCATACCATAACACTTCTGGACTCAAAAACCAACCTTCAGTGGCATCCTGTTGCCTCTAGGATAAAAGAAAAATCCTCAGCTGGACCTTTAAAGACCACCACAACATTGTTGTTGATTAGCATCTGCCTCTTCATGACCTCATTTGGGGTTTTCTTGGCAGAGATACTGAGGTGGTTTGCCATTTCTTTCTCTAGTTCATGAGGAAAGTGAGGCAGACAGAGTAAAGTGACTTGCCCAGGGCCATACAGCTAGTAAGTGTCCAAGGACAGATTTGAAATCAGGAAAATGAGTCTTCCTGATTCCATGCCTGATACACTATCCACTATGCCACCTAGCTACCACACTATAACTCCTATCTACTTTTCCAACATTATTTTTAAAATTCAACTTTATTTTCAATTCCATATTCTCTCCTTCCCACACTTCCTTCCTCCTACAGAAAAAGTTAGAAAAAAAAATCCTTTACAAATATGTATAGTTGAACAAAACAAATTCCCATATCAGTCATGTCCATAAAATATATGTGTATGTACGTATTTACACAAGGCTCAGTCTCTTCTGAGTCCATCAGCTTTCTGTCTGGAATTGGGTGACCTGTTTCATCCTGAGGTCTTTGGGATTGTGGTTGGTCGTTGTGTCAAGAGTTTTTTGCATATATGGGCCCTTTTTCTCCTTCTTTAATATCTATAGGGTATATGCCTAGTAGCTAGGTCAACAGGGATACACAGTTTAATAGTTTTTCAAGCAGAATTCCAGTCATCCTCCAAAGTGGCTGGACCTGTTTACAGTTCCACCAGCAGTTTGTTAATGTACCTGTTTTCCCACAGCTCCTCCAGCATTTGTAATTTTCCTTTTGTGTCAACTTTGCTAATCAGCAAGCTATGAGATAGAACCTCAAGAGTTACTTTAATTTGTTTTTTTCTCCTCTTTAGTGAGTGAGAGCATTTTTTCATATGGCTATCGATAGCTCAGATTTCTTCTTCAAGTTTCAATTAGTTTAGTCAGTTCTCTAGGGTTCTCTAAATTAACTATTGTATTCTCTGTAAAAGCAATAATTTTGTTTTTTCATTCCTTCAATTTCCTTTTCTTATTTTAATAGCTAGCATTTCTAGAAATACTACAGATAATGCTGGCTTTTGGTTTTAGATACAACTTATTTAGATTGGTTTAGATACAACTTATTTTAAGGAAAACTTTGTTTTTTCCTATACTTTTTGGTGTTTTTAACAGGAATGGGTGTTGTATCTTGTCAGAAGCCTTTTCGGCATTTATTGACATAGTTATGATTTTTGTTAACTTTCTTATCTGTATGGTCAATCACCTTTATAGTTTCCTAGTACTGAATCAGCTCTGCATTCCAGGTATAAATCCAGCCTGGTCATCATGGAGAATGTTTGCAATATGTTGCCATAGTTTCCTTGTTAATTTTTTATTTAAAATTTCTACATCAGCATTTGCTGGGAATATTAATTTAGGTGTCAAGTGTGAGACCAGTTTGGCTGCATCAGAGAATACGGGGAGGAGTGATGTCTGGTGATGATAAAAAGACAGATTAGGGCCATGTTGTGAAGGGCTTTAGAATCCAAACAGAGGAATTTGCTTTATTCTAGAGGAAATACATCAGAAGCCACAGGATTTGATTAAGTAGGGGAATCATAGGTCAGATCTACATTTAAGGAAAATTACTCTGGCAGAAATTTATAGCATACAAAATTTTAAAAAATGATTGTTGGGGACAGCTAGGTGGTGCAGTGGATAGAGAACGGGACCTGGAGTCAGGAAGACCTGAGTTCAAATTCTGCTTCAGACACTTACTAGCTGTGTGACCCTGGACAAATCATTTAGCCTTTGTTTGCTTTAATTCACTGGAGAAGGAAATGGCAAACTGTTCTGTCATCTTTGCTGAGAAATCCCCATAGACAGTATTGGGGTGCTATGGTCCTGGGGTCTTTAAGAGTCTGGTTTAACTGAAGGTTTGAACAACATATGCCAGATATCGTGTGCTAAGTGCTGGAAGACAAAACCAAAAAGGAAGCAAGCAGTCCTTGTCCCCCAGGAGCTTCATTCTTTAAGAAACCCAAGGTTTCCTCTATTCTAGAAAGAGGCATCAGAGGTCAGCGTCCTTGGAAGCCCAGACGTACAATATAATCCAAGTCATGCCTCTCCTTTGTGGTCCTGACTTGTGAGTTTATCGCCCCTCCATTAATGCCCATTGGTACCTACTCCATCCTCACTCTCCTGGACCTCTGAGTCTCTGCTGCCTTTGACACTGACTTAACACTCTCTCCTCCTGGCTACTCCCTTCTGTCTAGGTTTTCTCTCCCAGTTCTTTTTCTCCTCTCACCACTCCTTCTCTGCCTCCTTTGCTGGATTCTCCTCCAGATCGCAACCCCTGATCACAGATACCTCACAAAGGCTCTCTCCCTGGCTCTCTTCTCTTCTCCCTCTACGTTACTTCACTTGGTGTTCTCATAAGCTCCCATGGATTTAATTATCATCTCTATGCTGATAACTCTACCTGGTCATGCCACAAAGTCTCTGCTCATTTCCAACCTCCAATCTCCAAATGCCTTTAACACATCGTGAACTGGATGTCCAGTAAACATCTTAAAGCAAACATGTCCAAGAAAACCCCAGCTCATTCTCGGCTAGGTACACAGTAGATAGAGTGCTGGGTCTAGAATCAGGAAGATCTGACTTTCAGTGTGGCCTTAGATACTGACTGGATTCATGTTCCTGGGCAAGTCAAGTGACTTGCTATTTGCCTCAGTTTCTTCATCTGTGAAATGGCAATAATAAAATCACCTCCACCTCGGCTTGTTGGGAGGATCAATTGAGATGATAACTGTAAAACAGTTAACGCAGCACCTGGCACATAGTAAATGCTAATGATTTCCTTCTAAATCTCCCCCTGCCAAAAAGCTTACTTATGGTTGTGGGGGTTTTTTGGGGGAAGGGGGAAGGGGGAAGGGAAGGCAATTGGGGTTGAATTGCCCAAGTTCACACAGCTGATAGGTGTCAAGTGACTGAGGCTGTATTTGAACTCCTGACTCTAGGGTCGGTGTTGTATTCACTGAGCCACCTAGCTGTCCCCAAACTTACTTATGCTTAAAGATACCACCATTCTCCTCATCCCCCAGGCTCCCCACCTAGGAGTCATCTTGGATTCCTCATTATCTCTCTCCACCTCCCCTCACATTCAAGCTGTTGCCAAGACTTTTGCAATATCTCCCAAGTACACCTCCTTTTCTTCTCTGACTTTGCAGTGGCTCATCACCTCCCACCTGGACCACTGTAGTAGTTTTTGGTGAGTCTGTCTGCCTCAAGTCTCTCCCCACTCCAATCCTGCCTCCATGCAGCCAAGGAAGGGATTTTCCTAAAGTGAAGATCTAATCATATCATGCCCCTACTTAACAAAAGGCAGGAATTCCCTATCAACCTCCACTATCAAATACAAAATGCTTTGTTTGGCGTTTAAGGTCCTTCTGAACCCAGCCCCCTCCTTCCAACCTCACTCCGTGCACCAACTCTTCCACCCAGTGACATCGGCCTCCAGGCTCTTCTGAGAACTAGACCCTCCACGTCCTGGCTCTGGGCATTTTCACTGTCTGTTCCTCATGCCTGGAGCCCTCTTTTTCCTCATCTCCCCCTATTTTCCTTTAAGTCCCAATTAAAATTCCCTTTCCTGGAAGGCTTTTCCAGCCCCTCTTAAATCCAGTGCCTTCCTGCTTAATTATTTTCCACTGATCCTGTTAATACAGTCTTTTTATATTTGTTTGCTGGTTGTTTGACCACGAGCTCCTGGAGGGCAGGCTGTTTTGCTTCTTTTATCTCTCCCACCCTTAGCATAGAACCTATTAATTGACTGACCTGCTCAAGTATTCCTCATATTAACTGAGCTGCCTGAGGTACCATGAGTTTAAGTGATTTAACCAAGGGTCGCACAGCTGGGACGTCTCACACCTAGGTTGTCTTGACTCAGGCCAGCTAGATACTCACCATGCTGAACAACTGCCTCGAAATTATTTAATTACATAGAAGCAAACCAACAGCTCCTCCCACACCCCTAAGTTTACAATGGTTTTAGGACTTTCCTCACAATCCCCTGTGAGGCTGGTATTGCAACTGTGAATATCCACGTTACAGCAGAGGACAACGATGTTGTACAAAGTAATAGCAGTATTGTAAGATGATCAGCTGGGAATGACTCAGCTCTTCTGGAAAATGAATTGATCTCAGATGATCTCAAAGCACTCATGATGAAGAATGTATCCGCCGCCAGAGAAAGAACCATGGAGTCTGAATGCAGATCAAAGCAGGCTTTTTTTGTGTTACTCTCTTTGTTTGGGGGGTTTGTTTGTTTTGTTGTTTTGGTCGATGTTTTCTTTTACAACACGACTATATGGAAATGTGTCTTGCATGACTACACATGTAGAACCTATATCAAATTGCTTGCCTTCTCAATGAAGGACATGGGGAAACGGGGAATTTGGAGCTCACATTTTTCTTTATTAATTAATTTTTAGTTTCAACATTCACTTTTATAACATTTTAAGTTCTAAATTTTCCCCCCTCTCCCTTCCCCAAGACAGCATACAATTGGCTATACATGTACAATCATATTAAACATTTCCACATTAGTTATGTTGTGAAAGGAGAATCGAACAAAAGGGAAAACTAGAAAGAAAAAAAAGAGAGAAAATAGTCTGCTCCATAGTTCTTTCTGTGGACATAGATAGCATTTTCTATCATGAGTCTTTTGGAGTTGTCTTTGTGGTGTCTGTCCTTTGTTCTCCAAGAGGACCATGACATCAAGATGGTGACATGACTTACAGTTGACTTTGATTTGTGTGAGGGAGGGCTGTGCAAAGTCACCAGCCTCACTTTCTTCTCCTGAGCCATCTGGGTCCAGTGACCTGATATTCATCAGAATGGCTGGAGATGGCCCAGGATGAGACCCTGGCCCTTTCAGGCTGAGGTCTTATAGCATTCTTACTTTGAGTGAGATACACCCATTCAACGAATAGGCTTCTTTAAGTAGTTGCTCAAGGAATGGTACCTTTAATAAAATAAAATAAAATAAAAAACAACTGAGAAGAGAAGACCCTCAGGGTTCCTGGGTAAAAGAGAAACAATTACTATTTAGTTGTCTAGGATCACTGTTGGTCATCATGCAATGTTGCTGTTACTGTGTACAATGTGGAACTCAAAATTTAAAAAATGAATGCTGAAGACTTTTTATATGTAATTGGGGAAAAATACGTATTTTTTTAAAAAAAGAATAAAAAAAGGATAGAAGAGGACATTGAAAGTCTGAGAGATTACAGGACTTTCCTGGGGTCACATAGTTCATAGGTAGTTCATAGTGTGAGGTAGGGTTTGAACTCAGGTCGAAGGAGGAGGAGGAGGAGGAGGAATTATATAATACTTAAGTTTTGTAAAACACTTTATGAATATTAGATGATCCTCACAACAACTCCATGAAGTAGAAGCTATTACTGTCATTCCTGTTTTACAGATGAGGAAACTGAGAAAGGTCGAGATCTTTACTGACTTGCCCAGGATCACACAGCATGGAAACTTATAAGGCAGGATTCCAATTCAGCTCTTCTTGTCCAGTGTCCAGCACTGCAGTCACTAGGGCCTCCACACTGCCTGCCTCCAATTTAGAACTAAGGCTAGTCCCTGTTCTCAGTGTAAAACTGCCTCAGATTTAGAACTAGAAGGGAACCTCGAGGTCATTGGGTCTGTGATTTTACAGGCGATGATTCAGAAATCCACACAGATAGGGGAGGTGATTTATCCATGGTAAATGAGCCTTTATTTGCCGATGTCACTAGGACCATTAGGAGCAGGAAGGGCCCTGTGAGACAGTCTAGTCCATCTGGATCAGAGGACTGGGTTCACAAACCAGAGCTGCCACTTTCTGCCTGCATGGCCTCTCTAGCCCTCAATTTCCCATCTGTCAAATATGTCTCTTTCAGATCCAAGCCTGTGAAGGTGAAGAAACTGGGGCTAATTTGCCTCAAACCAGTGCCAAGAGGCCCCTTATCTCCCAATCCTGTGCACTTCCCTTGAGGGTTGACTGCTGTGTCTGTCTGTCTTGCTCTTTAGCCACCCTAGCTTCAGACCCATCCCCAGGGCACCCAGGGGAGCTCATGCAATGCCTTACCTGCCAAGAAGACGGCCAGGAGGAGAAGATGCATTCTGTTCTCAGGGAAGGTGAACAAAAGTAAAGACCAGGCTGCCATGGGGCCTGCCTTCTTATAGCTGTCCCACGGTGATAAGGCAGCAGTGTTTGTTCTCGTCTCTGCCAGCTCTTTCTGCTGGCCTTGACTGGTCCTTCTGGGAAGTACTTAAGCCGAGGTCCAGGCTAGGCTTGTTTAAAAAAAAAAATTACACGTGCAATCAGCATTGGTGGATCCTGCTACATACCTACCACATGTATCTACCATATGTATACGTGTACCCATGAATACGCCAACAGTGATAGGGACAGGGATGGAACTAGACCTGGGGATTTCAATACAGAGGGAACCCCCTTTGCCCTCAAGCCAGGAGGCATCTCTGTCATGGAGAGTACACCAAAGTTTACGTGACTTGTTCAGGGTCCCACAGCACTTACTCAGGTTTTTCTGGCTCCAAGGATAAACACTACTCCCTAGGCCCCACTGCCTTTAGTCCAGAATTAAATACAAAAAAATAAAATGAAAGCAAACTGCACATTGAAACCTGCAGTTTCCGATACAATCCTCCCTTTCTGTTCTATTATGTATATGAAGGTGCCCATTTTATTTGGTGTTTCTGAAATTCAGAGTAAAATTCTTTAAATTAATAGCAAAGTAAATGTCAGTAATTCTGGAGAAGAAAATTACATACATGAAGTATACACATGAAATACCCACCATCCCCTTTCCCCATCCTTTTCTGACTCTCAGCCTTTTTTGCTTAAGGGCATTGTTTCAGATGACTCAGAGCCTCTGGGGCCTGGACCTTGGCCCCTTAAATCCCCAGTAGAACAAGGCAAACTTTGAAATTGTCCAAGCACCCACACATCCCATCCAGGGGAAAAAAGCCTCAGGATCCTCAGGGAACCTTGGGGGAAGGCATTGCCCAGAAGCCACTTTCACCACACCCCTCTCCACCTGAAACAAAGAGAAGGGGCCAAGATGAGATCCTTAGAGTCAGAATATAAAATCCAGGCTCTACCACAAGTGTCCGATCTCAGCTTGGCTCAAAGAGGAAGGTTTCCCCCAGTTTACCTGAATGTCACTTTGGAACTTGATGGCTGGAAGCTGTGAGCTGAAGCGGAGGGTGAGGCCAGAGACAAGAACAAACCAATGACCATGGGCATACACCTATAATTTCCTCTCTTTGAGACTCAGTTTCCTAATATGGGTTGGATGGCCTCCAACTTCTTCCAGCTCTAGGTCTCATGATCTTACAGGTACCAGGAGGAGGAAGTGCTCTAGGGGCCAGGAAGCCTATGAAAACAGCCAGGGCTTGTCTGGGCACCCCATTACCCTTAGAGAGCAGCCAGGCAAAATTCCTATGATACCTGTACAGTCAGCCACATTTGTGGGGGCCTCAGGACACTGCTGTTCTCCTCCGTTGCACTGGAAAAATTCACAGGCCTTAAATCCTACACTCACCTGTCTCAGGGATCCCTTGTTCATAGGATTCAAGATTATGGTGAACCTCACAGGGCATCTGGTTCAGCTCCTTTGTTTTACAGATAAGGAAACTGAGGTCCAGAAGAGTGACATGGCTTGACTAATGTCATAGTAAGAGTAAGATTCCTGTGGTAAGGGCCACAGGAACAATTTGTTTCTATGTTTTTGGGCTCCCTGTCTCTATTACACAGTTACTTGGAATCAGCTCTAGACACCTTAATGTTCATAAAGCTCTTTACAAATATTATCTCATTCAATCCTAACAATTTGGGGAGGTAGGTGTTGTTATTATTATCATTTTTACAGAGGAGGAAATTGAGACAGTCAGAAGTTAAGTGACTTGCCCAAGGTCACACAACTAACAGAAGTTTGAAGCTGGATTTGAACTCAGCTTCTCCTGTGTCAACAGGCAATCATAACCTCATGAGTTTTGTATGAAGGCCAGGTTTATTACAAGAGAAATGAACATGCATGTGGAACCCAAAGAATTCATATCTGACTCCATTAATCAACATTTATTAAGTGCCTACTGTGGGCCAGGTACCATGTTAAGCTCTCTGGAGAAACAAAAAGACAGCCCCTACCTTCAAAAACATTACAGTCTAACGAGGGAAACAACATGCAAACAAATATACACAAAGCAAGCTACAAATGAGATAAATAGGAAATCATTAATAAAGGGAAGGTAGTAGAATTAAGAGAGGTTGGGGAAGGCTTCCTACACAAGGTGGGATTTTAATTGGGACTTAAAGAAAGCCAGGGAGGTCAGTAGCCTGGGCTGAGGAAGGAGAGCATTTGAGGCTTGGGGGACAGGTCCTGCCTCGCCCCATTGCTTTACCCACGCTATCACCATTGGCCTCTAACCTTCCTCTGGGGGAAGCATACTAATAAGTTTTCTTGTTTCTCTAGAAGTATTAAGAAATGTTTACCAGTGAATGATGCTCCTTAATATTCTCTAACAACATTAAGAAAGACTTGCCTTTGGAAAGAAGAAAGAAAAGGTGGGACAAAAGGCCTTTCTTCAGAAGTTGGATTAAGATTAAGGATTTAAAATTGAGATTTGGAACCAAACCAGCTAACAAAGAATGACTTGTGTCTTTTTTATGTATTGCTTGCTAAGAATTTGGCACATAGTAGGGACTTAAGAAATGCTTGTTCCTTCCCTCTGGGCCTTGCTCTGGACCCACCTAAAGGCCTTCTACTCTTTGCTCATCCCTTTAAGAGATAGGTCCATTACCTTTCTCCATTGAAAAAGGACTAAGATATCTGGGGAGGGATCCCTTTGTTCATTCCTGGAGAATATTGGGATGGAATGGTCCAGAAGGGAATGAGACAGTGCTGCCCACACAACTGTTCTGTAAGGTTAACCCCCAAACTGTATTTTGACATATTGTGATTTCCTGCTTTAAGACCTCAGACACTTATCAGCTGCACAGCCCTGGGTAAATCACTTAATCCTGATTGCCTCAAAAAACAAAAACAAAGAAAGAAAGATTCAAAAAACATTATCTCTGATTGTTTTGGTGTCCAGAGGCATCAAAGGGCATGGGGGAACTATGCTAAGCAGGACTCAAGCCAGAAATGTCTTGGATGTAATTGATGAGTACGATGGTTTCTGACAGACTTGAGTCTAAAATGGAAAGTATTTATGTTTTTTCCTTCTATATTCTGATCTCCCTGGGGCTCAGTTTTCTCAAATGTAAAATAAGGAGATTGGACTGGCTGGCCTCTGGGGTCCGTTCCTACTGGGCCACCTAGGACCAGGATCTAGTCCTAGGTCCAGGTCCCTATGATCTTATAAAGTAGACAGATTAGGAGACTGAGACTCAGGAGGGCAAACGGTCAAGTATCAGATTCAGGATTTGAGCCTTGGAGATCGAGATTTCTCTGGTCAGTTCAATAATGGAACATATAGGACAGGGGGTAGGTGGGTGGAGAGTGGGGTGGAGGGGTGGTTACACCTCCACCTTCTCCTAACTTCTGCCCAGCCCCGTCCTCAGATGTATTCCCAGGCCCTGTCAAAACACAGGTGTGTGGTAATTAGTCTCTCCCACCCTGGGAAGAACAAAATCTTTAGTGGAAAGAACAGCTAAGGACAGGCTTGTTGCCCTCACCAGATGGTGGGTTACCCATGCTCCCCTACAAGGTCACAGCTGCTTAGACTCAAGGTCTACTAACAATATCTACTAACAATAAGAATTCTTTCTATATTACCTTCTTAGTGGTAAGCTTTGATAGCTTTGGAAGTGCCTTGCAACTCTGAGGTTCTGGGATGTTCTGTCTTCTCAAACACATGTAAATCAGTATAGTATTATTAATTGTTGCTATTACTGTTAATAATATCAATAATTACTAGTTAATGGACTGGCAGTGTGCTGTAGTATCTTTGGAGCCAGAAGGTCTGAGTTCAAATCTCAACTGGAGGAAGGGGAAGAAAAAAAGCATTTATATAATGCCTACTGTATACAGGCACTTGTCACAAATACTGACTCACTTGATTCTCAGAACCCTACAAGGTAGCAGCTATTATTATCCCCATTTTAAAGCTGAGGAGACTGGAGCAAACAGAGGTAAAGCAAGTGACTTATCCAGGGTCACAGAGTAAATAGTAAATATCTGAGGTAGGATTTGAACTCAGAACTCCAGGCCCTGTTGCACTATCAACCACCAGCTGCTTGTGACTATTCTATTTACTACCATTGAAACCTTGGGGAGGTCAGATAACCTCTGATCCTCTGCTTTCTGTTCCCTTTTTAAAATAAGGGGGTGCTATTATATGGCACCTTTCTCAAGCGTATTTATCCAGCCTTAACGTCAATGCTGACCTCCAGTTTCACATTTCCAACGACTTAGTACATAACTTGACCTGAATGTCTCCTAGACCTCTTAAACTCAATCCATTCCAAACTGAATTATCATTATATAGGCCCCTCTCCCCAAACATCTCTATTATTATCTAGGACATCACCATCCTCCCAGGTGCTCTGGCTTGAAATCTAGGGGTCATCCTCAACTTCTTACTCTCTCCCACCCCCCTATCCAATCAGATGCCTATTGATTTTACCATTGAACATCTCTCGAATGCTCCCCCTTCTCTCCTTTGACCCTTCTTCTACCCTGGAACAGAGCCATTACCTCAGCCCTGGACTCCTGTGATAGCTGTTGGTGGGTCCACCTACCTGAGGTCTCTTCCTCAGTCCATCTTCCACTCAACTGTTAAAGCCACCTTTCTAAAGTTCAGGTCTGTCCTTATTACACTGCCCTGGCCTGCCCCAACACATATTAGGCTCTGTGACTCCCTATGGCCTCTAAGATGAGATATAGAATCCTGTGTGGTGTTCAAAGCCCTTTGTAACCTGGGACAACCCCCACCTTTTCCACACTCCCCCTTACCCCCAACATGTACTCTTTACCCAGTATCTGGATCTCCTCCTGGCTGTTCTTCCAAGACACTCACTTCCACTTTGGCCATTTTCCCCCTTTGCTAGCACGCCTGGAATGTGTCCCCACCTTACCTCTGATCTTTTTAACTGTCTTTCTACAAGTTCCAGCTCAAATACCACCTTCTACAAGAAGCCTTTGCCATCCCTCTTAATTCATCTGCTGTTTATTTCCAGTTTATCCTACTTGTTTATACCTAGTTGTTCACATCTTTCCCCGTTATACTTTGGGCTCTTTGAGGGTAGAGACTGTCTTTTGCCTTTCTTTGTATCTTCAGGCATAGCACTGTACTTGGCCCATAGTAGGTACTTAATAAACGTGTATTGACTGTTTGCAGAGAGGCAGTGTGGCCAGTGGGTAGAAAGCTGGCCTCAGAGTCAAGTCTTGCCCCTGCATGACCCTCTCTATGATGAGCCACTCTCTGTAATTACAGAGAAGATGCCAACTTTCTGTGGTGGAGGGAATCTGTTGGGATCCCCTGGACCACTGTTGGGGTCCCCTAAACCCCCCAACCTAAGGCTCTTGTCTAGCAAGAGACCTTGATCTAGTGAGTAATGAATGAGGCGGGAGACAGGATGGTGATCAACTCCGTTTATTCCAGCTAGCTCACATGCATATGTAGTCTAAATTACGTGAACATTCCTAAGCACATACATTGAACCTATCAACTAACATTTTTCCTTATATGGATGTCTTCTCCACCAAGCATCCGGAGCTGTACTCAGAACTGCCACGTTGCCAACATGAGACCCTTCCTCCTAGCGCCACCTAGTTTCACCCCTACCAACAAGCCCCTACTTTACCTAGGTAGGCTCTTGGTGTAGCATCCTGCGATGGGCAGGGGTTGGCTCTAACTCGTCCCATTACAGGAATCTTCTCACCTGGGAGTTCCCAATACCTGTGAAATCACAAGGCCAATGCCTAAGCCAATTTATTTACAATCTAATCAACTCACTTTCCATCTTAAACTCCTTGAGGGTCTGGAATGGTTTTTTTGTTTGTTTGTTTTTTTTAAATTTAGTGGTTTCTTCTGCCCTCACCACAGAGCCTGGGGTATGTTGTAATGGTCTTTTAATGAAAACCTGTTGAATCCTAACCTAAAGAGATGAAGAGAATGGACTTAGAACCTAAATGCCAAGCCTTATGATGGTGCCAGGGGTCCGGGGCTCAGGGCCGCAGGAACATTTGCTCAAAAAATCAGAGGGCTCACATGGCATGGTCAGATAACCTAGGGGCCTCTTATCTGCTATGACGTGGCCACCTTCAGGTCACTCCCTTCTCTAACTGCCTCTAGGTGAGAAGGAGCCAGAAAGAATCCCAAATGGAATTAGACCCAGTAGCCTTCTGATCAGGAAGGTCAGTCACTTAGCAGCCCTCAACAAATGTTTATTGATTAACTGATTGATCTAGAAGACCTCTCTAGGCATGCTGACCCCTTCCACCAACCAAGACTGACAACTGTCCTCCCTTGCCATAAGAAAATCATCTCAATTCTATTTTGTAACTGATTCTGTTCTGTATAACTGCTGACATTTTGTATAGCTGCCTAAGTCAAGTTTGTCTCTGAAAAAAATTTGGTTTCCCTATAAATCATTTTAATTAAAAGACCTCTATACCACTAGCTGCCCTTACAAAATTAGAAGAAATCTGTTATCCCTGAAGAATGGTGGTGGATGCTAAGGAGTCTGCTCTGTCAGCTCTACAATCCTGGTTGTCCTTTAAGAAAGTCTAACCTGTTATTGCCAGGTCCCTGGAGGTGGACACCACCAACGAACCTTCCATAGCAACAGGCTGGAAGGAGGTGTGGTTGCTAGCCCTGCCTTCCAGATTGCTAGTCAGTCATATTGTTCCCCATGCCTATGATGCTTCTGATTTTGGAACCAGTTATGCTTTCCCCATCTCTGATGCTACCTTCCCATTTTAGGGTGCTCCCATTGTTCATAAAATAACCTGCCAGCCCTCATTCAGGGTCTTTTGGCTTATTGAGGAGCTAACGACCTCTCTTATTGATAACTACCTGCCTTACCAATAAATTGAATGTGCTCAGAACTTTGTGACTCAGTTAGCCTGAAATTTTAATCATGATACCCATCATATATGGGAGCTCCCTGAATTGAGTCAACAAAGACTTGTGAGAGGAGAGACTGTTTTGTTTTCAGTGTGGTGTAATGGGCAGGGCACTGAATTCAGATTTGGGGTCTAAAAACCCACCTTGGACACTCCCAGTGTGACCCTGGGCAAGTCACTTAAACTCTCTGGACCTGCCTCATTTTCTTCCCCTATAAAATGATGGAATTGGACTTGATGTCCTCTAAGGACTTCCATCCTGCTCTAAGTCTATAATCCTGTGCATCTCTGGGATTTGATACAGCAAAGGGTACAGAGAAGGAGCTTAATAAATGCTTATTAAATGAATGAATGGCTAGATGAGGATTACTCTCTGACAAGAAACTTCTCAAATGAACACAGCTAGTGTTCATTCACACACAAAACTGACCCAAGAGTGCTTCTCAATCCCATGCCTTTTGGGGCCTCTCCGGGTTCAAGACAAGGAGACAGAAGGAGGAAGAGCAGGTGGTCCTGAGGAACCCATTTCTCACTCCAAGTCACACAGAAGAATTACAGCCACAGACCAGCACCATTTTCAAATAATTTATTAGGAATTTAAAACTGAAAAATCTTGGAAAGAGGGTTACAGATGTGGAGCGAACAGATACCAGAGAGTGGTAAATTTACTGGTTTCAAAACACCACTTAACATCTTTAAAAAAAACCAGGAATGAGTCATAGAACACAGTTCCGGCCCCAGCCCCAAGCCCTAGGGAGGAGAGGGGAACAAAGGGGTTGGGGTGGGGAAGGATGGGGAGGGGGGAGGTAGAACCACTCAGGGGCTCCCCTCAGACGTGTAGAAAATCAAAAATAAAAACCAATAAAATGTAGCTTCTCTTTTATTAGGAAATATTTTTTTTAAAAAAAAGACATACAGCCGCGCGTTTCAGTAACAAAGATTATTGCTTTGTGTTCTCAGCACTAACAGGTTAAGCACCTCACACTGATAATGAACTCTCCAAAGGTAGCTGGGGGATGCTGGGCAGAAGGGGCATGTGGGACACCCCTAGCCTTGGACCTGTCCAACCTCCCTGGGGAGCGGGAGTTGGGGTGGAGGAGGGAGCAACCATCAAGCCTCCATCCTCCCACCGCAGTCAGGTCTTTGGTGCCCTCTCTCCCTGATGGAGGTGCTGGAGTGGGCACCAGGGCAGAGAGGGAGTTGGGGGTGGGGGAGGCCCACAGGGCTGCCAAGGGGCTCTGACGATAACCACATGGCCTGTCCAGGTGGGAGGCTGCTGTGAAAGAATGTGGGGGATCCCTGAGAAGCTCTTTGCTTGCCCCTGGAGTCACCCACCCATACCCCTTCCAACACCTACCTCCCCACAGTAAGCCCAGGGCCGGAAACATGAGGGTCCAGCCTATTGAGGGGTTGGGGGTGGGGGAAGGTCCTTTAGAGAGTTAATTCCTTTCAAATGTGGCAAGGTGGGAAGCCCCCCTCCCTTCCATCAGATGTTGGGGCTTGGAGCAGGGGTGGGGGGTGGGTAACCCACAGGATTCCCCCTGAACTCCAGGGTGAGAGAGAGGGCACCTTCCTTTCCCAGTCCAAGTGGAGGCCCTAACAAAAATCTTACAGTAACCATGTGGGGAGGGGGTTCACAGAGGGGTCCGCTGAGTGGGGTGAGGTGAGGCCCCTCCCCCACCCTGGCAAGGAATACGGAGAGGGGTGGGGGGCTTCACCTCATAGTATTTACAATATCATACAGGAGACAGACATCTCCAGGGCTTAACCTAACCCCACAGCCTAGCCCTGCTCGGCCAGAGCCTGGGCTGCCACAGACCAAAATATACACTTGTTCTCTCATCGGTGTGGGCACCCCTGGTCCCCCACCCTGCAGCCCGGAGCTTCACATTCACAAACCAAGAAACAATTTAAAAATGTTTCTCTCTCTCTTTCTCTTTCTCTCTCTTTTTTTTTTTTTTGGTCATAAAAAAAAGAAAAAGAAGAAAGGAAAGAGATCGAATTAAAAAAACCAAACAAAACAATAAAACAGAAAGGCAGGAGGGAGGCGGGAGCCCCAAAGTGGGCCCTGCACGTCTGCCCGCCATCATCCTAGCTAAACACAAGCACGTGAGCCATTTCAGGAGACCTACAGGATGGGGCAAAGACAGAAAGGGAAGGGGGGGCAAACCCATTGGGAGAAAACCAGGAGGCTACCATCTACTCCAAAATAAATAGAAGCCGAGGGAAGGGCATGGGGGTGGCCAAGGGAGGGGGGAGGTTAGTAAGGGCAGTGAGATGAAGTCCATGGGATGGCCTGGGAGGCAGAGGGGAAGGGGTGGAGCAGGGTGGGCGGGAACCCGGCAGTCTGCAGGCAGTGTGCAGCTGGGCAAGGGGACAGGGCGATGAGACGATTCTCCTTCCCCTTTCCCCTTCGTCTGGGCTGGTCCTGCAGCTCACTGTCCTCAGGCAGCTGCCAGTGAGGGCTCTGGGGGATGTATAAGAGAGTACAGAAAGGAGAACCAGTTATACCCCAACTCCTCAACTGTGTCTGTCTCTCCAACCAACAGCCTTTCCCTACCCTCCTTTCTTGAGGCCCAGTCTCCTCCTTTCTAAATAGCAACAAGTTTCTCCCCTGAATTCCAGCTCCTAGAGTCTAGGACCTGGACAATCTAGAGTCATAACTAGGGCTGGGGGATGGGCCTCTGTCCCAGGGTACTGAAATTTATCGGGTGTAAAGTTTAGAAATCATTATAAGAATGCAATACTTCCTGTACAACTAACTTCATCTTAATTACTTTTGGTATTATTTTCACACCATGAATTATAAAATGGAATGTTGTTTTCTGCCTCTGGTGTCAAAATGTCCAACTATGGCTCTGAGATTATCTACACCTTTCTCTTTTTTCCCTCACATTTTTATTCTCCAACTCTCCAATTTTTCCCCACAAGCAGCCTATAGTTGTAATCCCTATTCAGCCAAAAATTAGCTTGTACGGCCCTGGGCAAATCAATTCCACTTGATCCATAATTTTCCCTTTTTTTTAACTGTAAAATAAAAGCACTTGGTTTTGCCCCAGATAATGGTTGGTCTAGTGATTTGAAGTCTGCAAAGGGCAGAGTCTCAGTCCTAGGAGACAAGGCTTTATTATCTCCATTTGACAGGTAAGAAAATTGAGGCTCCAGACAGCTAATATCAGAAACAGAATTTGAACCCTGGCTCTAAGACCAGCACTCTATCCCCTATTGAATTCTCAGAGAGTAGAAAGGAGGGGGAGAAATTCTGACCCACCCCCCACTTCTTTTACAGAAAAGGAAACAAAAGTCCAGACAGGGGAGGCCACTTGCTCATGGCTACACAGAGCTAGGGGGCTCAGTCAGTAGAAAGCTGGGACTTGGGAGTCAGGAAGACCTGAATTCAAATCCTGCCTCAGACTTTACTGGTCATGTGATTCTGAGCACTAGGTCCCAGCTTTCTCCTCTGTAAAATGGACTTTGGCTTTCCTTCTAGCCCCCAATGCTCGTTCTTGTGATTAGAACCTAGGACCTGTGGTTCAAGGTCCAAAGATCTTTCCATTACACCATCCTCTCCACTTTCAGCCCCCTACCCCCAAGCATCCTCTGAACAGAAATCAATAACTCCAAATTGGATGGAGAAATATTAGAAATAGATGCCCTGAAGCATGCACGCCACTCTCCACATCTCTGGGGTCCCTTCTAATTCTGACATGCTCTGATTCCAGGTCTCCCCCAGGTCCTTTTGCAAGCCCTATTCCTTTGCCCTGACACCCCCTCCCAGGCTCCATGTCCTTTCTTACCTCCTGCCTCCTTGATCCCCTGACTCAGTGGTATCCATTGGTGAACGCTGTTGCAATCAAGGGACCCTAAAAGAGGAGGAATCCAAAATTCCAAATTCAACAGACTCAGAGAGTTCAGTAAGAGTATCCCAGGATGCCCTCTTTCCTATGATAACCACTTCATTAATAAGACTCATTTTCTTTTTTTTTTTTTTTTAGGGGGATGGAGAGGAAATGTTTCCTTATTCTCTTTTTTGATATTCTATATCCCTTCCCAAAGACTCCCCTCCCTCCTCCCTCCCTTCTATACCCACCTTTGTAATAAGTTTTAGGAAAAACAAATCAACACAACCAATAAGGTATGAAAGGTAGGTACTGCCCTCTCCAAAGAGCATGATCTAAACTTCTTGGATTTCCAACCCCCCTTTTCCTTCAATTCAAGTGGGGTCCCACATTCCCCAGAGCCCCCCAAAACACTATGAGAAGCTAGAACCCATGTTGGCCTACTCACCCCAAGGCTGTGGCCGAAGCCAGTGCTGGGGGCAGGGCTGGCGGCACTGATGTAACTGCTGACCCCAGAATCCTGGTTGGCCGCACCATAGAGCTCAGCCATGGGGCCGGGGCTCGTGGTGCCCAGGAAGCCCCCTGTACGGCTTGGTGTCGAACCTGGAGGGGGAGCCAGCGCCCAGGGGTGAGATCCTGGCAACCCAGAGAAAAGAGCCCAACAGGCTAGCCCCTTCCTCAATTCACCATGCCTTCCCACTCACCGCCCCCACCCCCCTATTGCCCACTTCTCCCGGAGGAGAGGTGGGCCCCAGACCCAAACCAGAGTAACTCAGTGAGGTTAATGCCTCTGTCCCTCCCGAGAGTGGGAAGGAAAACACCTCCCTACCTCCCCAAGAGAGGGCTACACCTCTCTTTTTTCTTTTTGTATCCCAAGCATTTAGCACAGTGCACTGCATAAAGCAAGAACTTACTCCATGCTTTTCATTCATTCATTCATCCCCTACCCCCAAAGTTGATCTCACCTGTCCCTCGGACAACAGCGGCGGCTGCAGCTGCTGCGGCCATTGGTCCGTAAGCAGTGAGGGGGATTGCTGAAAGAAAAGACATCGTTCCCTCAAACCACTCTTCTCCCAGAGAACATCACCCCTCCACAGACCCATAGTACTCAGTCCCTGTCCTGGCAGGATCTTGGGCAGCTGCCCAGGCCCTCCCTGGGGAACAGCAGAAGTGCAAGAGCATCCAGATGGTGGAGGGAAAGAGAGAATCCCCAGAGGTGGTACTTGAAGGGGGCATCAGGAAGATTGGGCCTGAGGCCAACTCTCTTCCCAGAGGGGAGTCCCCATCTTTCTTCCAGAGTGGGGAAATAGGTCAAAGTGAGCCCCTACAGAGGGGCTGAAGGTGGATGGACTGGTCTGTCCACTGTATCTTTTACTGGTCCTGCCCAAAATGGAACCAGCTGAAATCTCACCATCTCCAAGAAGACTGCCCTGGTCACCCTAGCCCACAGTGATCTCTCTCACCTTCCTCTATGGCAGCTAAGTGGTGCAGTGGATAGACTCAGGAAAAGCTGAGTTCAAATGCTGTGTTGGACCCGTAGTAGCTGTGTGACCTTGGACAAGTCACTTAGACACTGTTGGCCTCAGTTTCCTCAACTGTAAAATGGGGATAATAATATTATCTAATACTACCTCTTAGGGTTGTTGTGAGGATCAAATAAGAGATGAAATTTATAAAGTGCCTGGTACACAGTAAGAGCTTAATAAATGCTTATTCTCTTCCCATGCTCCCCTGTGACTCCCATGGTGCTGTGTATATCGCATCCTGCCCTATGGTTTTCTGTGGGCTCACCTAATCTTCTTAACTAAGCAGGCCTATGTCTCTTAACTCACAGAATCTCAGAGCTGGAAGGGATCTAGCAGGTCATCAGGGAAGACAGCAGGGTACAACGGAAAGAACACCAGATCCCACACTCTGCCACTTGCTACCTGTGGGTACATGGGCAAGTCAACACCTCCCCAGAACTCAGTTTCCTTATCTGCAAAGTGAGGGGGTTTGTGTTAGGCCTTTTAATGGTCACCCTAGCCTTAGCACTATCCCCCTAGTCTGACTCCTGCCTAACTGAGAAACACCTGAACTTTTCTCTACTCCCTCAAGCATGCAGTGCAGGGCTGCTTACACGTAGTAGGTGTGCTGCACCTTACACATAGTAGGTGTTTTATAAATACATTTTGGATGAATGGTTTGCACCTTGGATTTTAATTCCTCTTGGATTTAGTACTGGGGGAAGAGAAATACATATTTATATATCTCCATCCAGGCACTGTGCTAAGTCCTTTTTACAAGTGCAATCTCATTTGATCCTGTCCATTTGGATCTGGGGCCATAGGAACCAGGTTCACTCTTCTACTTACTACATGTGGGATCACTGTGGGATCACAGTGACAAATCACTGAAGCTTTCTGGGCCTCAGTTTCCTTATCTGTGGGATGCGTGTGTACATGTGTATGTGTGTGTGTGTTAAACCTTGGCCCCAGCTCTGCACCAAAGATCCTAAGAGAAAGCCACCTCTTGGCTTGAGCCTGGGGGCTGACCACTGTTGATTGAGGCATGATTGCCCTCTATTGCCCAAGTCTGACCACTGCAGCTTTTAACCATACACTACACGAGACTTCAAGGCAATGACTCTGTTGAATGGGGTACATCCTCCACAAAGCTTGGTACAACTTTGTGCCTCCTCCAGTCCCAGCTGCCACTTCTAATAACGACTTGTATGTCTATAGACGTACCTCTTTGGAGCCTTACAGCAACACTCTAAGGTGGGCATTACAAATATGAATGACCCCCATTTTACAGATAAGGAAACTGAGGCAGGCAGAGGTTACAAGTGACTTCCCCAGGGTCACATCTTGTGGCAAGATTTGAACTAAGGGGTCTTCCTGAGATACAGAGGTCCAGCACTCTATCACTGCATCATTTAAGCTGCCTTGACATCCCTAGAAGGGTCAGAGGTGGGGTTCCAACTCAGGTCTTCTTGTCTCTTGCCAAGTAGACTGACTTTCTCCCTGTTGTCCACAAACCTGCCCACATCTTCCTATCTTCAGATAACCTTCAACTTGATCAGTGTATCCCAGCTAACTATTGTCATCTATCTCTTCTCCCTTTTGTGCCTAAACTCTTGGAGAAAGTCATCTAACCCTAAATTTGTGCCTCCACTTCTCCTCTCATTCCTTTTTTTTTTTTAAGCAATCAGGATTAAGTGACTTGCCCAGGGTCACTCAGCTAGTAAGTGTCTGAGGTCACATTTGAACTCAGATCCTCCTGACTACAGGGTGGTGCTCTATCCCTCTCATCCTCTTCTAAACCCTTTGTGATTTTGTTACTGGCCTCATTGTTCAACTGCCAACTGCCCTTTCCCAAGTTACTAGGGATCTCTGTATTACCAAACCAAAAGACCTTTTCTCCATCCTCCTCTTTCTCAACCTGCACAGCCTTGATCATCATCATCTTCTTCTCTGCTCTCCAGGTTTTGGTGATTCTACTTTCTCCTGTGTCTTTTCCCATCAGTTGAACTGAGGCTCCTTCTCAGTCTTTGCTGGTTCTTCCTCCAGGTCATGGCTGCTACCCTGGGGGTCCCCCAAGACTCTGTCCTGGGACTTCTTCTTCTCTCTGTATTTTTCTACTTGATGATCTGATTGGCTTCCATGGATTGAATTATCTGCGCTACAGAAATGATTCTCAGAACTTTGTATTCACCCCTAGCTTCTTTCCTGAGCTCCAGACACAGTCACCAACTCTCTTCTGAACATTTCAAGCAGGATGTCCCGGAAGCTTCTCCAACTCAGCATGTCTAAAACTGAATTCATTATCTTACCTAAAAAACTCTCGCTTCTTCCGAAATTCTCCACTACTGTTGAAAGCACCCCCTTCCTCTCAGTAACCCTGAATCCACAATCTCAGCGTCAACCTTGACTTCTCAGTCTCATTCACCTCACATGTAATAATAATAAAATAATAGTTAGCATTTATATGGCTCTGCATGTATATTTGCATGTAGTATGCAGAGTACTTTAAAACATTATCTCATTTGCTTCTCACAAGAACCCTGAAAGGTATGATAAATATAGTAAATGATTATCTCCATTTTACGGATGAGGAAACTGAGGCAAATAGAGGTTAAGTAACTTTTCTAGGGCCACACAACTAGAAAGTTATCTCGGATCCTCCAGACTTTTCAGTCCTTTCCACTATGCCATCTACCAGTCAAATAACCAAATATCCTGTCATATCTTATAATTTCTACTTTCATAACAAGTTTCCTATCACCTGGCCACCACCTTGGTTTAAGCACTAATCATCCTTCACCTGGACAAGTCAACAGTCTTCTATTTGATCTCCTTGCCTCCAGTCTCTCCCCATTTCAGTCCACTCTCCACTCACCTGCCAAGGTGATTTTTTTTCCAAGTGTGGTTTACACCCTTCCTCAAGAACCACCACTGGCTCCCTAGTTTCTCCAGCTGAAATGTGACTCCTCTGATTGGCATGTAAAGCTCTTTATAACTTGGCCCCCTCCAACCTTTCCAGGCTTTGTATTCTACATTCCTTTTACCCAGGGTCTCACATGGCATCCTGGGCCATCTCCAGTCGTCCTGATGAATATCAGGCCATTGGACCCAGATGGCTCAGGAGGAGAAAGTGTGACCTTGCACAGCCCTCCCTCACTCAAATCAAAGTCAACTGCAAGTCATGTCATCATCTTGATGTCATGGTTCTCTTTGAGAATGAAGGACAAACACAGCAACCATCTTTTACCTACTCCCCCACCCACCTCCTTTGGCTCCCTCTCTGTTCCTCGATTAGGACACTCCCATTTCCCATTCACATGGTTCATCCCATGTCTGGAATTCTTTCTCTCCTCCTCTCAGTGTCTTAGCTTCCCTGGCTTCTGGCAAGACTGCTCAAATCTCACCTCCTAGAGGACTTCCCAGATTTCCCAGCTGCCTTCCCTTTCTATCTACTCTGTACAAATCTTGAAGTGATTTTCATGTTGTTTCCCCCATTAGACTTCACGCTCTTTGAGGGAGGGACTATTTTTCTGCCTTTCTTTGTATCTCTAGCATTCATTTATTCTTTCAACAGACATTTATTAAGCACCTACTATGGGACCAGTACATAGTAAGCACTTAACCAGTGCTTGTTGACTCACTGACACTACTACACAACAGAGCCCAATGCTCAGGCCATTGGCCTCTCTGGCTCCAGGCACATTCTTCTGCAACATTTTTCAAATCCAGATGGTTCAGGATCTTGGGATAGTGGTATACACATAGATTAAAAGTCTAGTCCTTGGGCCTGGTTGAATTTGCTTCTTGGATTGGTGTGGGTCTTCATTCATTCCTTTCTAATGCCTTCTCATTTTATCAGATGTTCTTTCCCATCCTTCTACAAATCCTCCATCGTACATTTGCCCAAGGACTTCTTTCTGGTTCTTCCAATAGCTTAGAGGTGCTAGAATACTAATTGGACGATCCATCTCTTGTCTTTTTAACTGCAGCACTTACCCTAAGGTCTTGTACCTAACGGACATTTAATAAATGTCTGTGAATTGAATTAGACATCTATCTGGCCAACTTCCTTTGTCCCAGAGTGCAAGTCGGACTTGAAAGAGATTCTGTCTTGTACGGTGCCTTCTTAGGAGTTAGTCTTCATGGCTCACTCCCTGCTACCTAATTACAGCCACCATGTGTTTTCCCATAGCACTTTGGATGACCTGTAATTTTGACTCATGGATCAGATTTAGAGCTAGACAGTACTTCAGCATCAGAATATGAGTGTTAAAGAGACAGGCTTTTGTAGCAGTGAGAAGTTGAGGATGAATGAAAATACCATGTAATTTCCCCAAAGTGATTTAATCTAACCTTTGACCTAGTCATATCTGGACTTTCAACTCCCTGTCCCTCTCGAAATGCCTGACCTTACTTACTGTTCAGGTTGATGGACTAAGATTTAAGGCAGTGCCCATGGTACACCTGGACAAGAAAAAAAAAAAAGCTTTCTTTTCTTCTATTTTGTTTCTCCTGTGTGGATGGTTAGATCAATCTCTTTTTCACTGTCATGAATTTCATCCATTTGTAGAGTTTGGTGGTTTCATACAATTAGTAAAATCTCATCTGCAAACAGAAGTATTTGGAGAGTTTTTTGGTTTGCTGTCTAGTCATTTTTCAGCCATGATTAACTCTTCATGACCCCATTTGGGGTTTTCTTGACAGATACTGGAATGGTTTGCCATTTCCTTCTCCAGCTCATTTTACAGATGAGGAAACTGAGGCAAAGAAGGTGAAGTGATTTGCCCAGGGTCACATAGCTACTAAGTGTCTGAACCTAGACTGGAACTCAGAAAGATGAGTCTTTCTGACTCCAAGACCAGTGCTCTGTCCATATTGCCACCCAGCTGCCCCTAGAGTCTTAGGGAATAAGGATTTCATCTGGGCTCTGTCCGGGACATCTTCTATGACACTCTCAGTGGCCATATCTCTGTTTTACACCTTGATTGATATTAATACGCAGTGGGTTAATGAACAAAGTTAACTTCAGAGTTGCATCTGTCTTACAACCTTGCATGATTTTACTATATTTTTAGGAGGAATCTTGCTTGAAGAGCACGTGGGAGGCTACACTTTGTTCTAGGGAGTTAAATTCTTATTTAAAAACCAATAAACACTAGGGAGTGTGAGCATGAAATGTGGCCATATGAATTAAGAGTTTGTCTCAGAATAATGAAGACCTGGGTTGAAGACCTGGGTTCAAGACCCACCCTGACATGGGCTGGCCACGTGACCCCACAGCAAACTGTTTAGCCTCAGAGGGTATACTCTCAAAAGATTATAAATAGTACAGCAGTTGCTAATTTGCATCAGTTGAATTTCCTACACTATTGAAATCCCATCACAAAAACAAATGATATGGAAGGATCTTACTTTCTTCTACACCTTTTGGTCCATCATATGGCTTTAAAGATGTGGTCTTTGGAAGAAAATCATCTGTAAAAACTTGTCTGTCCCTGATTCATGTTTTCATCAAAGATGCCTCCTACATGTGAGTATAGACCATAAAAGTTTTCTAAAGATGAGAAGGCAGCCATGATGGGCCAATAGTTACTGACGTCTTTTCAAGGATCTTTTATTTATTGTTGGTGGTGCGAGAGGAAATGGCTAAAAGCACCATCTGTAATTTCTTTGTAGAACCACCATCTGAAAAATGATTGTCTTAGGAGTTAGTCCTTTGAAACGACAACGACTTCTTTTGGTAAACTAACATTACGCCTTCCCTGTGACGGAAAAGCAGGGAATACCACCAAAGACCACAACCTGGTGACACTCAAACTTCCCTTAGGGTGGTCCACTACCAAGCCAAACAGGGCTGTATTCTGGTTCTGGAAAGTGAAGATTCTGTTCACTTGGTCTCCTCTGATTCCTCATTCCTCACCCTCATACTTCTCTCTTTCCCCCTCACCATCCATTTTTTTAAAAAAGATGCTACTTGCTCAGAGATGCCCTGCCCACCCCAAAGCCTAGAGGAATCCAGCTGGAAGAAAGATGTCATGTGAAAGCAGCAGCCGCACGCACAAGCTTCACACAGGGTCAGGGGCCAAGGGACTAGAGCTTTGTGGGGTATGAGGGTGGGTAGGGACATAGATTGAACAGGGAAGTCACTTGAATTCTATCTCGCCGTGGACACACACACACACACACACACACACACACACACACACACACAGGGAAGTCACTTGAATTCTATCTCGCCCTGGACATACACACATACACACCCCTTCCTTCCTGGCTCTCCTTACCTCCCAGATCTCTACACTATGGATAACATCCCCAGGTTTTCCGCTTACAATGCTCTAGATGGAGTAATGGGATTTCCAAGTCTATAGCTCCCATCACTTTCCTTCTCCAATAGGGACTGACCCTAGCCCTACAATATTAGGATCTAGATATAGCAAATCCAGAGTTTTTCCTTGGAGAAAAGTGGGGTCACTGCCACAGGCTGTCTCACTTTAGGAGACTGCCTATTCTCTTGGCTCCTAGGTAATGCCTGTTATACTGGGAGTGGGAAGGGAGTAGGGGAGGGTTCCCATTCAGATACTCTTGGGTCAAGTAGATAAGGGCAGGGCTAAAGTGTCCAGTTTCACTGCCCCTGGAATGGTCCCTGGGTTCCTTTCTCTCTCCCCATCCAGCCTGTGAGGTGTAGGAAATCCAAGGGACTGACCTGTGAGCTCAGGGAGGACGGGGGCGCTCGGGAGAGGGGTCCGCTCTACACGGAATTCTAAAAGGAAATGTACAAAACAACTTAGGAAGGTGGAGCGGCCCTTGGGGCAGGGCCCGGCAAAGACACACACAAGGACATTCACAACAGCAAGACCAGTCCATGCACAGTGTCCAGAAGCCTAGGCAGGGGAGGATGGCCCCCAGGCAGGCAAGGGAGAAGGAAAGAGACTGAGAGAGCCAGAGATGAATACAGAGTTGCCACCTGCCCCCAGGACATAGGATGGATTTCAGCACCCTAAGCTGAGGATCTCACCGGCCTTCAGCAAGGGAAGAATCAACTGAATATGTCTATAGCCAACAGCTCAGGAATGAATAGTTACAGGCCCCCTCCAACTTTGGGGAGGGGATCCAAAGGAGATGAATGGCGAAGCTGAGTTTATAAATTTGTTCTTAGAAACAATTCCAGCTCTAGGTCCAATGTCCTGTTTTGGGGGAGGTGACAACCCTGAATACATAATACCAGGAGGCAGGGGCACCATGCAGGGTCACTACCACCCCTAGCATCCCAACCCAAGGGACCTTCTTCCCCAGATGGAAGACAGGAATGTTGTTCCTCAGATATACTCTGCCTTTCAAGTTCCCAACAAGTAGATCCCCAAACCATGCACCCCTTATAATCCATCCAAGCCACACTACCCTGGGGGATGGAAGGGCAGTTAACCTGAGCAAGTAAGCTGGGACATGCTGGTAGAGGGCAGGGGTTGCCAAGTGGGACTTACCAGGGAACTGGTAGGTATAGCCAGGTGCAATGCCAGTGTAGCTCCGGCTGGCATAAGTTGCAGCTTGGAAACCTGGATAACCTGTAAGTAAATCAGGCTGGATCAGCCCCGGCATAGCCTAGCAGGGTCTGCTCACTGCCAGAACCAAGCTACCCAGGCCCAGCCCAAGGAGCAGAACAGCATCACATGATCTCTGAGTAGGGCGCCATCTCAGAGGCTACACCTCTAAACCACATACCTGACTCTCCAGTAATCCAACGTCAAAGGAAGGGGAATCCACTACTGCCTGAAACCTTGAGGGAGGGACCACACCCTCATTCACTGAGGGCTACCTCTAACCATACCGAACTTTTCCTTTTGTCAAACCTAAATTTTTGTTTCTGCCTTTTCCAGCCAAATTGGACAAGGCTAATCCATCTTCTTAGGGCACTTATAGACAACTGGGATACTGTCTCTACCTCCAAATATTTCCTTCCCCAGACCCAATATCCTTGATTCCTCCAACCCATCTTCATACAGAGCAAACCATGTGGGCTGCCTCCCTCCTTGGACACTCTAGCTTAATGATGTCTTTTAGAAAAATGAGAATATTGAGATCTGAACATAAGGCTCTAAATGTGGTCTGAGCAGGGCAGCCTACATGGAGAAAGGATGCTTCTCAGTCCTTGGAGCTGGGGCTCTCAGCCAAAGCGGAGACTTGGCATAGTTCTGTTGGTGATAATGGTTGTATTTGTAGGATGGTGATTTGTATTTTATTATGTTATGAAAGACAGGGAATTTCTGATGTAAAATTCTAGCTACCAGGTCATGAATTATGACATAGGTTATTATGTTTTCTCATTTGATACTGGGAGGTAGAGGATATTATGAGTGCCATTTTACAGATGAGGAAACTGAGGCAAAGGGCAAGTGACTAATCTAGGGTCACACAGGTAGTAAATGTCTGAGACAGGCTTTGAAATCAGGTCTTCCCAATTGCAGGCCCTGCGCTCTAAACACTGAGTCACCTTTGGGGCCTGAAGTAATGTGTTGCACAATTTCTACTAATTCCTTGCATAATCTAGATATTAAGGACAGAATTTTTCAACGGTTAATTAATAATAACTAACAATAACTAATATTTATATAGAAGAAGCTAGATGACACAGTCAATAGTGTGCTGGGCTTGGAGTCTAGAAGCCTCATCTTCCTGGGTTCAAATCTGGACTCAGACACTTCCTAGATATATGACCCTGGGCAAGTCACTTCCCCCTCTTTGCTTCAGTTTCCTCATCTGTAAAATGAGCAGACTATTCCCGTATCTTTGCCAAGAAAACTCCAAATGGGGTAAAAAAGAGTCTGGCATGATTGAAACAATAATAAATAATAATGAATTATTATGAATAAATTATAATAAATAATAAAATTTATACAAAATTCTGAAGTTTATAAAATGCTTTCCATATCTATTATCCCGTTTGCTTTTTCTCCTTCTAGAAGATGGTAGAGAAGGTAAATTCATAAGATCACAAATAGAGAGATGACAGGGACCTCTTAGAAGCCATCCAGTCCAATCTCTTGATTTTACAGATGAAGAAACTGAGGCCTGGGAATATTGAATGACTGAGGATCACAGTATCGTTGATTTAGAGTCAGAAGGACCCCAGGGACCATCTAGCCAAACGCACTCATTTTACAGATGGGGAAACTGAGGCACAGGAAAGCTAAGTGACTTACTGGAGGTCACATAGGTAGTTCAAGAAGCTGGGATTCCAATCAGCTTTTCAAAAATATTCAACAGAGAATTGGTCCCAGGAGAAATCACTCTCCCACTATCCTTTTATATTTATTATTCAGAGGACTGTTTCAAAGATCAATTTTTGTAATTTAATGGAAATGTAGGGATTAGAAGACCCTGGCTGCCTCCACTCCCTTTTTCTGCAGACCTTGGGGTGAGCTGGCCTCGGCCTCTGGCCTTGGGTTTATTTCATCCAGACCACTGGCCAACTCTTCTGCCCTCCTTGTTTCCTTGCTGAGGTAGTGAAGTGGGGTAGGGGGGTGGGGTGGGTCTTCAATCATTCCCTGAACCTCACTCTGTTTCTTCATCTGTAAAATGACAGGGTTCATCTAGAAAGCCTGTGAGGACCATTCCAGCTCTAATTCTATGACCTGGTGACACTTATTGAGTCTCAAGAACCTCGTCTATAACAGGCGGTGAGATGTGGAGATTCTTAAGGTCTCTGCCTTTACTTCATGATTTTATGATTCTATGACTCAGGTCTGATAACATCCCGGGGACAATAAGCATTTACGTTTTTCTGACACTTTAAGGCTTAGAGAATGCTTGTCCCTGAAAATAACTGTGAGGTAGGCAGCATGAGTATTATCAGGTCCATTTTGCAAATGAGAAAACCAAGACCCATAGGCAGGAAGTACAAGAGCCAAGACCCAAACTCAGATCCAAATTTCTCCTGATGCAGGTCCATCATTTTCTTTCCATTAGAGTGCAGTCTATTACAAGTAAGCTCTTTTGTGACTAGGAAGGAAGGTACTTAAATCGTAAGCCCCAGTCCAGTCCTTTGCACATAGTAGGTGCTTAATAAATGCTAGTGCATTAGGTTTGTATCCTTAGCCCTTGCCTAGCCCTTTGCACATAGTAGGTGCTTAATAACTACTAATGGACTGGTTTTGTATCTTTGATCCTAGCCCAGTCCCTTGCATACAGTAAATTCTTGCTGACTGATCACTTGCTTCTCCAGGGTCCTGACAGGACCAAAGCAGAAACCAAACCCTGGAATCCTGAGCTCTTGAGTCAAACAACTGTGTTGCACTATATCCAAGGAAAGGAAAGTCATAAACAGGGCTAGTCCCTTTCCCCAAACCTGGGGCCCTTCCCACCGTAGCAATTGTCTTCTGCATTGGGTCTTCACAATGAAGGGGGAACAGGTGGATTGGACTGCAGATCTTAAGATGACCAGCAGAGGGCAGCACCAGCTCTACCCTTGGGAAGACCCTACTAGCTGTTTCTAGAAGGTAGATTACTGGCTGCTGGCTGCTCTTACCCTAATGCATGACAGGAAGGAGTGGCCAGCAAACGAAGGTGTTTGAGCTCTAGGTCAGACCCTGGTGGCTTCTGGGAAAAGGAATCAGGGTGTCCTGGATTTGCATTCATGACACTGGGGTTCAAACCCCTCCTGTCACTTTGTATGACCTTAGATAAGTCACCTGCCTTCTTTGGGTCTCAGCATACTCCTTGTGTCAATCAAATGAGGGAATGGACCTGGTGGTTTTGGAGGTGCCTCTTCAGCCTCTGATTTTATGAAATCCTCCCAAACCTTTTCCCACCTGGAATTCAGGGAAGAGTGCCTCCACACTTACCCAACATGCCAATGCCTAGCATAAAAGCATCCATCCCATAGGGCATGACTCGGGACCTCCCCCTTGCAGAGCCTGTGGGCGACATCACCTCCTTTGGCTGGGCTTTCTTGCATTCTACCTGTAATGAGACTCAGGATCGGTCATCTGTCCATCTCTCAGCAGGCTCTACCTCCCACCACTGACCTCAAGGGCTACCTCTTACTTTGGCTCATGGCATTCTCTTCTCTATCACATAATACCACCACCCCTACAATTCCTCAAATCCCGTTCCTTAATAGGAAATTCAAGACTTGGGTCTGAGACCTACAAAGGCTTTCCATATTTCTAAAGTTCTGGCTGGGGGCCTGGCTTCCGCCCCAGGTGTGACCCAGGCCCTTGTCCCTGTTCTGATCCTATAGTATTTCCTGAGTAAAGAGGAGTTCCTGGTGTCTCCCACCCTTGGGGGCCCCCCTCACACTCCCAAGTCAACTTACCATCTTGTTGTTGATCTCATGGAAGTGAATCTCACATACTTTCTCCACAATGTCCTCACTCTCAAATGTGACAAAACCAAACCCTAGAAGAGGGAAGGAGATATCCCCAGGCACAGCGGGGTAGAATGAGGTCAAACCCAACATCCCTGAGAAATGGGTATAGAATCAGGGTAGCCAGAATATTAGCAGAGTAACAACCTGACAGGGGTACTTTTAATCTCAATAGGAAAAAGAAATAATAAACGAATGAACAAATGAAAAAGCATTTAGTAGATACTATGTGCCAAGAACTGTGTTAAGGGCTCGCAACAGAAATACAAAAAGTAAAGCAGTCTTTTCTGATAAAATACTTTGCTGACGGGAATTGCTTCTAAAGCATCTTGACTGGACCAAAGCTGAAACTAAACCCAGGAATCCTGGGCTTTGGGGGGAAAACAACATAGAGAGGGAAGTGTTGGCCAAAGATGGAGGTATGTTTTGGGCTGGGAAGTGACAGAGCTGGAGAAATAAAAACCAAACCAACAACACACCTCTCTTGTGGTTTTTACTGTCATGATTATCACAGAGTTAGAAAAGGCCTCGGAAGCCATCTAAACCAACAAGGTAGAGAGGGATCCCCTCATGAACATTTCCAACAAGTGGTCATCCACCCTTGCTTGGATGAAAACTCCCCACCATCTTCAAGAAGCTTTTTCCAAATAATAGAAGTTAGTTGTCTGTCTTCTGAAATTATCTCTGGAATTTTGTCCCCCATCTCAATTAGACTTAAAGCTTCTCCAGGGCAAGGATTGGTTCTGCCTTTCTTGGTAACCCCAGCGCTTAGCAAAGTGCCTGGCACATATGAATTGATTAATAAATGTTTGTTGACTGATTGAGACCTCGAGGGATGGGGAACTCATTACTTCTCAAAGAACTTCATTTCTATTTTGGGTTGAGCACAGAAAGTACCCACCCTGCTCTGCTTACTCCCCCAAATTCTCCCTGCCCAGGGATCTGGCTGGATACAGCCAGCTTGGGCACTATTCTCAAGAAACTTTCTCAAAGGGGCTTCCCGAGGAGGCCAGGTCCCTGGGTAAAGAGTAGCCCAGCCCCAGCTGCCAAAAGACTTCAGAGGTGGTAAGAGTGAATCCAGACTGCTAAGTCATTGGAGGGGAGGGAGGAGTGGCTGTGGAGTCAGTCTGTCCCTGGGTCTGCCTGTCCCTGGGCTCAGATTACCAGGGACAAGGAAAGGCCCACACAGCCTCCACAGGCTGGAGCCACATTGGGGACCAAGGGCAGGACCTGCTCCTCTCGGGTGTCTGCAAGCACTCGAAAGTTTCTAGCACAGGAAACTGGCCGGACAAAAGCCCTCTGTGCTGGCAAGCACTGGGAGAGGATGCAGATCCTGAGGGGTAGGATGTCAGGAGGAGAGATGAAAAGGCAGCTGTGACCTGGAGGCCCCTGCTGATGACCATGGGGCCCCCTGACCTCAGGCCCGGGGAGGGTGGGGGAAGGGCCTTACCTCGGTGTCGATTGGTGGTTTTGTCAAACATTAGCATGGCATCATCCACCTGGAAGACATAGGAACCCTTGAATCCAGCCCCCCCCTCCCCCTCCCAGCCTCTTCCCCAGTCATGGTTACTCCTGTCCTTTCATCCTTGAGCATTTCAAACGGGTGTTTGCTACCTGGGCCTGGGGGACTGGCTAGAAGGCGTGGGAGATGCATGGAGATGCACACACACACACACACACACACACACACACACTCGTTTCTCTGCTTCACCAAGGGGACCCATTCAACCCACACAGCTCAGGGGCTCAGGGGCATTGAAAGAGAGAGCCAGAGAGGGGCCCCTGGGAGCAGAGAGGAGAAGGGGGGTGGGGAAGAGAGGGCCTCATCCTTTGTAACCGAAGGCTGGCAGCCCACTCCAGCTAGACTCTGTTAGCAGGATACTTCTAATTGAGGTTTCCTCTTTGCTAGAGGCAGTAATTAGGGCAACTCCAGTGCAGGGATGAGGCTTCTGCCTCCCACTGAATGGGGGGGAGGGAGGGAGGGAAAGAAAGGGGGAGGGGAAGAGTGCACGCCATCCATCCCAGCCCCAGGCTTCCATCAATAGCACCCGCCTTTTCAAGTCACCCCAAGGCAAGGCTTCTTAACCTACGATCTGTGCAAAAAAATATTTGAATAACTATTTCAATAGAACTGGTTTCCCTTGTAATCCTGTATATTTTATTTTATGCATTCAAAACCATTATTCTGGGAATGGGCTTCATCAGACTGAAAAAAAGGGGGCACATGGCCTTCATAACATGTTAACAATCCCTGCGTCTTTTTTTATTATAAGAGGGTTATTTGCTCTGGTAGCCAACTTTAGATTTTATCTTTCCTGGACCCCCAATCTCAGTGCCCCTCCCCCATTTAGCATTTCTTTTGCCTCTTTGCCAACGTCTAACACCATCCAGGGATGAAGCTAAGCTATGAGTCACCCCAGGAAAGCTTGAGTAGTACTATGACCCCCTCCCCATTCACTGGGGGCAGGGAGGCCCCATCTCCCCCTCCTTCACCAGGGGCTAACCAGTATCCCTCCCCTATGCCCATTTTTTTTTCTCAAGGGTCCTGTAGCCTGTCACAGAGGTATTTCCCTCTCCCGTCATGTACATAGGAGGGATTCTATGAACACTACCCAGCCTCAGTCATAGACAGTTCCATTCATCCATCCATCCATCCATGCATCCATCCATGCATCCATCCATCCATCCATCCATCCATCCACATTTATGAAGCCTGGTACTATGCTAGGCACTAGCAATACAAAGACATAAATGAAATCGTTCCCATCTGGCTCCCAGTGCTTCTCTTCCCTCTATAAGAAAGACCCAGTACTACCTCCAAATTTGCCAGGGAAATGTAGCAACAGCTTAAGCTGCAGGTACCCATACAGACACACTGGGTCTGCTCGGTTTTCCCACAGGGCACCATCTTATGGTCTGATCCCAAACCAGCCAGGCAATCAGTCTGGGTCTGAACAAGAATCAATTTTAAGAGCTGAGAGGGGCATTAGTGTGACCTTGTCCAATCCCTTGGATCTACAGAGGAAGCAACTGAGGCCCAGAAACACGTGATGACCTGCCTAAGGTTATCCATCCAGTTAGCAGCAGAATCTAATCCACCTCCCAGAAAAAGACTCAGTAACGCTCTTGAGGGGCTTGGTGGTCAGTAGAGAGGTCTTGTCTGATTGAGAATATGAACCACAGAATTTCAAAACGGAAAAAGACCCAGATCATACAATCCAACCCTTTCCATTTTTACAGATGAGGAAACTGAGGCACACAGCTAGTAGAACCAGGATTCAAACCCCAAAGTCCCTGCTAGGCTCCCTGGGACCAAAGGGAGCTCCTGTTGAGGCCTTGATTGGATCAGATGATGTCTGAAGTTATTTCCAAATAGGGAAGATTAATGATTTTGTTTCTTCAAGAAGTCAACACTGCTGTCTAATCAACACTACGGCTCTCTTCCCCTCTATTTCTTCTCTCTCTCTCCTTCTGTCTTTGTCTCTTTCTCCCTCTCTCATTCTCTCTCTCTCCCTCCCAGAACACCCTGTGGGGTTCAGTGTTGGAGAGATAACAATAGCTACTACCCAGGCTCTGATCTTAAGGAGATTATCGCTAATTTGGGGAAGACCAAGTACAGAAATAGATGATTTGAGG
Source organism: Notamacropus eugenii (assembly GCF_028372415.1). Taxonomy (NCBI): domain Eukaryota; kingdom Metazoa; phylum Chordata; class Mammalia; order Diprotodontia; family Macropodidae; genus Notamacropus; species Notamacropus eugenii. Next base: position 24,908,795 of record NC_092875.1, on the reverse strand, counting down.
AAGAAGAACCCTCTCATTTTAATTCCATTTCATTCAACAAGCATTTAAGAACACAGTAAGACAGGTAAGAGGGCTGGGGATGGCTCGGTTGTTGGCCACAAGGACCTTCTATTTTGTTGGTTAGGAATTTGAGACCCTTGAGAGTGGAAGAGACTTGCCCATGTTCCCACAGGGAGTGGATCTAAGATTCTAACTCAGGTCTTTGTATTTCCACTTCTTTGCAAATTCCCAAACAGTCTTTGGGGTGGTCTTCCATTAAATCAGCACTTGGCCTGAGCAACCTTAACTCCCCCTTATCCCCATCTTTTGACCTCAATATCGGCACCATTGCATTCCGTAGTGATTAAGAGCCTGGGTTCTAAGCGACCCTCTGCTGCCACCTGAACAACCTGGGGCAAGGGACTTCCCGTGCCCCGCCTGTCCTGGAAATCCCGTTTGACCTGAAGTTGGAAGCCCGGGTTTACTTTCGTTATGCTGGGCAAGTCATCACTCTGGGTCTCGCTAAAAGAGGAGTCTGGACCAGATGACCTCTGGGCTTCCTTCCAGTTCTAGGTCTCTCCTCCTGCCTCTCTTGCCTCAGTTTCTTCCTCGGTCAGCAGACAGGCTGAGCTCCCTTTCAGTCTTTAGGGGAGGATGCTCGGTTCCTTCTCCCAAGAGGGGCAGGGGCAGGCGGGGACCCCACCCAGCCCCAGCCCTTGGGGGGAGGGAGTTCAGGGGAAGTAGCCAGGTCAGTCGGGTGGCCTGGGGCCCAGGTCGAATTCCAAAGCCTCCCTGGCCCCTGCTCCCCCCTTTCCCCCTCGTCCCCTCCCTCCCTCCCTCCCTCCCAGCAGGCCAGGCGAGGGGAGGCCAGCGGGGGCTACCAATGGGCTTCCAAGGCTGTGTCCTTAATAGGCTTTGGTCTCCATGGGAACCGGGGGGCCGGAGGGGGAGGGGAGGCTGGTGCGCGGCTGACCAGCCAGAGCCGCCAAGTTCGGCGGGCCCCGGGGCCACTAAGCAAGATTGGCAGGCGTCGCCCGCTGCCCATTGTTCCCCCTGCGGCGGCCGCGGGCCCCTCGCTCCCGGCCGGTGCCCCCCTCCGAGGGGCCCTTGGCATTCCGGGCTGTCCCCCGGCTCCCCGGCAGCCTATTCTCCCCGGCTCCCCGGCCTCCCCGGGCCGGTTTCACATGCCAACGCCGATTTAGGTCCGAACAAAAGAGCCTGCCGCTGCCGGCTTCTCCTGGGGCCCGGTTGTCATGGCAACCCCGGCCCCGGGGGCAGGCGGCCTCCAATCCCAGCTGCTGGATCAGATTAGCGTGAGCTCCACCGCTCAGCGCACAGACACAAAGACATCCCGCTGCGGGCGGCGAGGAGGAGCCCGAGCCGGGCTGGCCAGCCCGGGAGCCCCGCCCCCGCCCGGACCGACGGACGGCCGTCTGTCCTTCCTGCCCACCTGCCCACCCACCTACGGGCTCGCCTCTAGGGACCGGGCTGGCTCAGGGCTGCGAGGGAGCGCCCGCCGCGGACCGTGGGCAGAAAGAACGTGGAGACCTGCCCTGGCAGTGCCAGGCGAGGGCTCCGAGAACGGGAGCGCGAGGAAGGGCCCCCTGGACTGAGAGGGCACAAAGGCGACGCCAGCACGAGGCCCCCGAATACAGTGTCGGGCACGGACCGACCCAGGCTGGGTGAACATCAGTGCTCCCTAGAAAGTTGGGACCTAGAATACCTCGGCTACAAAGAGCTTCAGGCTGGAGACGATGCTGAAGGACCGAGCCCTGAAGGTCCCGCACACTAGTGATCCACTCCAGCCGTCTCATTTGACAGACCCGAAACTGAAGCCTACGCAAGCGAACTGACTTTTCCAAGCCCCCCATTCCTAAACTTTTGCCCTAAGAGGATTTCTTTCTGCGGCCTTTTGTCTGAAAAGGGCAACATAGCAAGTCCAAGGGCTAATCTAGAGTTTTCCTTCTTGCCCTATTTAGATACACACCAAAAAGTATTCAGGTACAAGCCTGAAATATCAATTAGCCCCATTCACATCCTGTACATGCGGGTAACAGACACCCCATATCCTTTCCTCCCAACCTTCTGCACTGGATGCTCCCCTTTCCCAAGCCCATGGCTTAGGTTTGGCATAAGCCAGAGTTTTTAGAGTTAGGAAACCTTAAGAATCTGATCTTGAAGTAGCCACTGTCTCCTCCTGCTATCCTATAAAGACGCACATGTGTGAATGCACTCACTCACTCATATACACACATTCAAGTTTAAGGTGAATTAAATTTAAATTCAACAGAGAAAAATTTCCCACTATCCTTTTAAGATAACTGGAGATCCTACATAGGGTTGAGGAATGGGAATCAAAGGGGCTCTTCCGCCTTTTAGAGGATCAGGTCAGGGGGACAGTCCTCTACCCTTCCTGACTGAGTGGGTGGAAGAGGGCAGAGTACTGAATACAGTTATCATCACTGGGAAAGGGGCATGTGTATGTACACGTATGTGTGTGTGCTTCTGTTTCTGTGTATGTGTGTGTTTTGGAAGTGTGTTTGTATGTATATGTATGTATATGTATATGTGTGTCTTTTGGAGGTGTGTGTATGTATATATGTGTGTGTTTTGGAGGTGTATGTGTATGTATATGTATGTGTGTGTTTCTGTGTGTGTGTGTTTCTGAGGTGTGTGTATGTATGTATATGTATTCGTATGTGTCTCTGTTTGGGTGTGTCTTGGGGGGTGTGTGGAAGGCACAACTAGCTGTCTGCAGCCCTGCCCAGGTGCAACTTCCCAGGAGGGAAAGGAATGATCACACTGAAGCAGCAAGCATAAGACCCAGGAGAAGGTAAACAAGAAAAAAGCATGGAGGAAGGTCCCAGAATGAGGACAGCTATTGTGTGACATCCTCTCCCCTGGGAAATATTCAGAGTCAAAGGCACAAAGAAACTGGCCTAGATCCCAAAGGGGCCCCTGCCCTTGGGAGGGGGGTGACCCGGACCCTGACTGGGGACTTTTCCATACGTGTTTCTAACAGAAACAATATTAACACGGGAGGGGGTCTCACCAATCAGCTTAACAAATAAATATTTCTTGAGTGCCTATCCTATGTTGGGAATCTCCACCTAGGAGGCTCCATTCCCCTGGATGGCTAAAAAAGTCTGCTTCCTTTAGCTCTGACTCCCCCACCTCGACCCCCAAGGACAAACCCTTTCCAAGTTCCACGCCCCGAGCGTTCAGACCCACCTTCCCAAACTGCTCAAAATATTGCTTCACATCTTCCACTGTGGTGTTCACCGACAGCCCCCCTACAAAGATCTTCTTGGTCCGAGTCACCATCTGTTAGGGGAGGGCACAGGGAAGTGGGCATCTGAGCACTCCAGCCCAGAACCAGCAGCAGGGGGCGGCTCCCCTGCAGGGACAGCAGCTGACATTCAATGCATGGTCTCAGGCCACAGCATGCACCCTTGAGGTGTCCCCCCCCCAAAAAAACCTACTCCGAGGCAGCTGCATATTCCAGGAGGCCTGCAGAACTCAATTCTTTCTTTTCCTGTACCTGACTAACAAACCACCTCTGATGCTTTGCTCTCACTGGTTTCCCTCCTGGCTCCCAATACAAGCTCTGCATCCTCTCCTCTACTCTTCTCTCTATTCTTATAGAAAGTCAGCCCTGGAGGCTGCACCCTGAAGGGGGGACCCCCAGAGGCCTGACCCAGAGGATGCGGTCTGTGTCCAGGCCTGTTGGGAAATTCTGAAATAGGAATATTCCCCACACACCCTCACCGCCACTTCAGGGGAGGCCAAGACCTACAGCATCCCCTCTCCCCCAAACTCTCCCACATTTCTCTCAGCCACCAACCTCTGGCAGCCCCTCGGCCCCAGCCCCACTTTGGGAAGAACACATGGTCCTAATTACTCCAGGCGCGCATGGCTAATCCAAGACGGTTCCCAGCCAGTCCTAACTCGAAAGCACCTTCTGTCACTGAACTGCTTAATGGAATTAACCCAATTCTGACCATGTGCTTGCTTCCTGGTGTGGCTAACTGGAGATACCTGCTCAGTAATTGTTTTCAGTTCCTGGGCCTGCTCCCCTCCCAGACCAGTCCCCTGCTTGCTTCCATATACTTTCTCCCTTTTCCTCTCTCTCTTTTCAGGGTGGAGCTTTCCATACAGGCTCCCAAGGTGAACTGCCTTCTAATGCAGACCCCCCCAATATAAAAAAGGGAGAAACTGGTGTTTCCAGAGGGCGTGACTTGCTCCTAGATCAACAAAGAGTTACTAGTGAATATACAAATATATATGTATGTATGTATATGTGTATATATACATACATATACATACATATATATGTATACACATATATATGTATGTATAAAATTGGCCTCAGATTCAGAATATTAGCACAATTACTGTAATGAGGCCTCGTTTATAAACTGACAAATGGTGCTAAGACTCTAGAAGTCCCGGATGGGTTTGGGGGCCCTAGGAAAAGGAGGGATGATAGCAGGCCATGGATGAATGGGTATATGTGTGTGTGGGGCGCTGTTTCCTAATTCCAAAAAAGTTTTCAAAATAATTTCCCACAAAACATTAACCATTAATACAATCAATTAATAGCTTGCTTCCAAATTATTTACACTTCAATAAACAGGGAAAAAATTAACCTATAAGATGTCTTAACTACTTTGGAATCTTCCCTTCTAAATTCCTCATGAGGATATTTTGTATATTCATGCTCATTTGATTTTTCCTCTTCTGTGGGTAGAGATTTCGAGGTTCTGCATTTGACTCAGAGTCCAGAATTCCACATTTCCATTCCCAACCTCATCCAAGACAAAAGGTTATAGCTTCACTGACTCAGAAACCCCAAACCCATCCCCTAATTCAGAACAACTCCCCAGAGGCACAGTGGAATGAGGACACCTGGGAACCAGGCCAGATCCACCTGAGTTGAAAGACAACAGGTGACAAGGTGTCTGGGACCCAGAGAGGGTGGGATTCATTACTAGGCTTCAGGCCACTCCTATGCCCCATTCTTTCTCTCTCTTAAGCCCTAACCAGAAAGCTCGGTGGCAGTGACCAGGGCTTCTCCTATACCCTGCAGCTAAGAAAGCTTGACTTGGGGTTCCATTCAGTCATATCCTTATCTGCTAGTAACACTGAACATGAAACCTCCACTCCCCAAAGTCACCCTGTTTCTGCCCCCCTGCCCCTTCTTACAACATAAGTTCTTGAAGGCAGGGAAGGTTTTAATTTTTTCTTTGGATCCCTAGCACTGAGCACAGTGCCTGGAATCTAGTAGGTGCTTAATACATGCCTGTTCATTGATCAGTCCTATACCTCAGTTCCCCACAAAGTATGGGTTTCCTCCACCAATCTAGCAAAGGTGGTATTTGGCACAGCGCTAGACTTTAGAGACAAAAAAACCAAAAATGAGTCCTTCCTCTAACCCCCAAGGAGATTATTTTAACTTCATGGCACAAAATTCACCTGCTGCATCCCACTCAGGCCAGGGAAAGAAAAACATTTCATCCCCTCCATGTTCTCCTGGCTGTCACATGGTCCATTCTGCTCCAGGGAACCTAAGCTCAAAGGGTCATTGGTGAGAAGTTTGAGGAAGGCATATCTTGAAGCCATAGGAAGTATTTACTCCTAAGCTAAAGGACCATGGCCCCCTACACCAAGAAGAAAAATTCTTATGTATGGGGGAAGGAATTGGTGATCTCTAGTCGCTGCACATTAGAGATGGGGGAAATGTTCAAAGTCACGTGCACACACGACTTACCTTGGGCTGTGCTCGACGAGGGAATGCAACCTTGGGGTCGATCTGAAACAGAATGGGAATATGAAGCATGCTTCAGTTATAGGCTTCCAAGTAGATGCAGGGTAGATATATACAGTCAAAGGTCCCCAATTCCACAAGCAATTATTAAGCACCTATTTGCACGGCACTGTCCTAGGTGCTGGCAACACAAGACAAGGAGGTGTTTACAGTCTACTGGGATGGTGGTGAAGAATGCTACATATAGAATGTAAGTTTATATCTCCAGTGACAAGTGCACAGTGCTTTGCACATGATAGGCATTGAAAAAATATTTGTCAGTGAATGCCTTGGATTCCATGCACTCTGAAGCCCATGAATTGAACAGTGAAGGGTCCCTGCCCAACCTCCACTCAGTGGCTGGTTCTGGACCCTCCTGGCTTAGAGTGAATGTCAATAACAGCTTTTCTTCCAAACAACAACCCTGAGGCTCTTGCCCTCCCAAAGTGATTTATCTATTTCTTCTTCTCTATTAAAGGGGCCATCCCCCTGAGTACCTTTTAAAGAGGCCTATTCACTGGAGGGACATTATCTCACTTTAAGTGAGTACCTGAAAAGGCCTTAGCCTAAAAGGCCAAGGTCTCCCATTGCATCCTGATGAATATCTGGTCACTGGATCCAGATGGCTCAGGAGGAGAAAGTGAGGCTGGTGACCTTGCATAGCCCTCCCTCACTCAAAACAAAGTCAAGTGCAAGTCATGTCATCATTTCTCTGATGTGATGGTCAGTGAATGAACTATAAACCCTCTAGGAGGCAGCTGGTGGTTCAGTAGGTAGAGCTTGAAGTCAAGAAGACCTAAGTTACTTAACTGATATTTGCCTCAGTTTCCTCAACTGTAAAACAGGGATAATTAATATCTCCCAGGGTTGTTGTGAGGAACAAATGAGATAATATTTGTAAAGTGCTTGGCACATAGTAGGTGCTATATAAATGATTATTTCCTTCCCCTAGCACATGTCCCTCAGCTCCTGGCTCTTTTCTCTTGCTATGAAGTAAGAACTAGAAGATAACTGTATCATCGCTCTAGGGCTGGAAGGGACCCTAGAGCCATCTATTCATGTTTACAAATGAAAAAGTTCGAGGCCAGGGAAGTTTATGTGACTCGCCCAAGGTCATTCAATTGGTAAGTGACAGGTAGAATTCAAACACCTGTCCACTGAAGGCAAACCAGCATTTGTTTCTATCCCAAGACAAAGGCTATAATGGACATCCTTCCATCAGGCTTTCAAGGACCTGGTACATTATAAATCAAAGGTCTGTTCCCAGGATTTAACCAATTTCATCCACAGACTTTCTTGGGGGATAGGTAGGACACACCCACTTACTGCCCCATGAAGTCAGCTAATACCCCAAATATACTGCCACAAATTTGGTTTGGGTGCCCCAGAAAAAGCCTATTGAAGATGTTTAGACACAGACTAGTGAGAGCTGCCAGTGAGTCCAGATTTCCTCCAGCTGGAGTTTAGTCCTTATTCCCACCTGCCATGATGAACCATTGACCACAACTTTAACAAAATCAGAGCTGCCTCTCAGGTCTGCTCCTGGATGGGTGTAGCCAACTCTGGAGTAATACCCAGTTCTAAGCAGGGCAGGGAACAATCAAGGTAGCCCAGTCCAGGCAGTAGAGGAGAAGGACACTTTCCATTGTTCTCTTTGGAATTCATTTGTGAGCACTATCTCCGGCCCTAGCAACATCCTTCAAGGTTGCAGATGAACAGCAAAGACCAATGGGTACAACACAGAATGAGTCAGTAGAGATAAAGTAGCGAGGCAGCCCTCTGCAAAAGACTCAATGTCTTTTCCCTAACATAAAGGAGGAGGGCTAGGCAGACAGACCTTTGACATTCTAAAATTCATAACTCATCCCTCTTGAATTATCCATAACCACAGGAAAAACTTCTTGCTCAAACAGTCTAGCCTTAGAAAACTCATTCCTCTGCAGCTAGAAACTTACAGGCTCTGCTCACGGATCACAGACTCTAGAGGCAGAACAGACCTTAGAGATCACCTGGTCCAATTTCCTCATTTTACAGATAAGGAAACTGAGGCCCAAGACAGGGAACATGACAACACAGGAATTAACAGAGTTAAAATCTGAACCCAGATCCTCTGACTCCAGATCTGATTCTTTCCACCATACCTCTCAAAACAGGAGCCATCCACTCTCCACCCCCCATCCCCAGAAAAGCAGATGCTTAGATGACCCATCTGGCACCATTCCCACTAGCCCACTGGCCCAACTGGTCCCCAGGAAAAATGACAGCTGCCCACTTCCCCTCACTAGTATTGTGATTCTCAGCCTGGCTTTTCTCTGCTTCTCTTACTCCCCCCAACCTCTCTCTCATCCATTCACTTGTCAAAAAGAACCAAAGGTTTATTGCCTAGCTGTCCGGCTGGTACACACACACACACACATACACACACTGCACATGGGAGAGTCACACACAGCCACAATACACAAGCTCATGAAGACATAAGCAGTCACAGATTCACAGACCTACTGAATACACACTCAAGCACAACCCCACCCCCCCACTCTGACTCAGAATCCAGCAAACTAAATAAATTCAACAAGTAAACAAAAAGTGAAAGTCAGAACCCAAAATAAACTCCAAAGTAAACCTCTTCTCCCATCCCTTCCCCACAGCCTGAGGTCTCCAAACCCAAAGCAGCTTGCCCTTCCTGTGTCTCCCAGGGATATCCATCTCACCCCCTTCCTACGTCCTTCCTCCCCCTTTGTGCCCACCCCCACCCCCAAATCTGGCTTCCTGAATCGTGCCTAAAGCTTCAGTGCATTCTGAGGACAGGGGACCGTAGGAGAGCAGGAGGCCCATGGAAGAGAATAGGCAAAAACAATGACTGTCTGTCCACTCCCAGCCCATGTCATTCAACCGCTGCCAAGAAGATGCCTTCAGAGCCCGCAAAGTTGTGGCCTGGCCTCATTTTCTCATTACTCTGAGAGGGAGCCCTGGGCAGAGATAACAGGAGTGCTGGGGCTGGAGGGGACAGATGGTAATTTAACAAATTCTTCTGCACAACTAGTCATTGTTATAGGTAAACAGGAGCCAGTGACTGACCCGAGCAGGGAGGCCCAGGGCTGGGGAAGTGCCGAAAGAGTGTGGGGGAGTAGGGGAAGAAAGCTCCAGAAGAGATCACACTGTCCTGTCTCATCAACAGACAGCTTCCACATTCCCCTCAACTCTCCCCAGCCGCTGCCACCTCCATGGTGGCAACCCCATGGCCAGGTTACCATCATCAACGTGCCCGCACCACAACCCCAGCAAACGCCCTCTGCAGGCCCAGGGCCAACGAGGTTAACTAGACACCAGCATAATGTTCCAGAAGTTTGGTTTTTCAACAAGTAAAACTAGAGAACCGGGAGGCCTTCTCCCATGAGGGCGATGGCTGGCTTCTAGTTCCACCTACTCCATCACCTTGAGCCTAGAGTGGCTTTGTATAAATTCACCCACCCACCAAAGAGCCCAGGGTCTCCAGACAAAGGGAGGAGACCCACTGACCCAAAGCTAGGGGGAAGGGAAGGGAATAGGACACAGCATCATCACCCTGGGAGAAGAGGAGTCCACCTACTTTAGGGAGGAGAACCAAGCAGAGAAGGGCAGGTCTTATCTGAGGCAAATACTGGTTAGTAGGAGCCAGAAAGATGCCACAGGGTAGGTCATTACCATCCTGACTCACCCAGGTTGGGCTGGGGGGAGGGTCCAACAAGGCTGACCCTAACCCCACCCTAACTAGCTCCCCCCAACTCCACCCTCAGCTTTTCTTTGGTATTAATACCCAGTCTCTGGAAAACCAGCTTCTTCATCGGCCTCTCCAGCAGTTCCTTTAAGGGAGAGTGGGGGGCTGACCCTGACTGGGCCTTGGAGTCTCTGGTCACTTAGAGGCCAGAGAAAGGAGCTAAGAGGGCAGGTGAGCACACCAAAACTTCCTCCCCACCCAACGGCCAAAGACCTGCTTTGGATGGCTCATCCAAGATTGGAGAACAGCAACTGAAACCAATCTAGGCGTCTCCCTAGCCTTACTCACCGTTTTGGAGTCCAGCTCGTGCCTGGATTGGGCCAATACCTTATCCACCCCTGCCTGGTCCACGAAAGTGACGAAGCCAAATCCCCTGGTCCAAGTGGGGCAGAGACAGAGAAAAAAAAGGAAAGAAAGAGCTCCATGGTTAGGGCAAAGGCCAGGGCCTGAGGGAAGGAGTGGGAAGAGAGCCAAAGTGGGTGGGTGGGTCTGGGGGGGCCTCACCTGGATCTTTTGGTCAGTGGGTCCCGCATCACCAGACACTCCTTCACTTCTCCGAACTGGCCGAAGTACTCCCGTAGGCCCTCTGCAACCACACACCCGGCTTCGGACCAGCCCAGGGCCCCAGGGCCCCCCTCCCTGCCCTTCCTGGGCCCCGGGCAGCCGAGAGTCCTCGAGGCTCTCTGACCACCTTGGGAGCCCGCTTTGGCCACGGTCTAGTCACGGCCCCTTCCCTCCCAGGGGCCAGGAGCCCTGCCATCAGCAACCGGGAAGAGCCGGCGGGCGACCAGGCAGGCAGGCAGGCAGGCAGCCCGGTGTGGCTCCGGCAATCTGGCGGCAGAGACCCGGGGCTGCAGGTCCGTCGGGCTCCCAGCTCCTCCCGGGGTTCCAACCTGGCTCCCGCCACCACCGGGTTACAAAAGTTTGAGCCGCAGGTGCGAGAGCCGGCGCCCGGGCGGAGTTTGCGCGGCGCCCGCCCGCGCGTGGAGGCTGAGCTCCCTCCCGGCTGGTCCCGGGGGCCCAGGCTGCCCAGCGCCGAGCTCCCCAGCCCAGCCCCGGCCCTGGGCCCTCTCTCCCCCGCCCTGGCCGTTCGGGGCTCCCCCGTTCGCTCCCTTGTGGTCTCAGCGCGGCTCAGGTCCGCGGCGGGTGAAGTTGAGGGGGGGCCAAGGGGGGAGCGGCTACCCCAAGATTCTGACCCCCGCGGGGTCGGGGAAGGGGCGCGGGCTCCTGGGGGTCCTTGATCACCCCGGACGGGGAACCGGGGGGAGGAGTGTCCCCGATGGCCGGGCTGGAGCCCCGAGCGCCCGCGAGGGGAGGTCCCGGGGCCAGTGCCAGGCTGGCCAGGAGCGCGCCGGGAGCGGGCTGGGCTGGGGGCGGTGGGGTGTCCGGTCCGGGGCCGCCCGCGCCCCGTGCCCGTCCGTCCCGTCCAGGCAGGGGTCCCTCCCGCTCCCCCGGGCCGGGCCCCGGCCCCGCTCACCCTGCGTGGTCTGCCAGCTCAGTCCCCCGATGAACATCTTGCTGCGGGAGGAGGGGGAGAGACACAAAGAGCCCGAGTGAGCGGGGGCCGGCCGCGGGGCCGGGGAGCGCGGGGCTCGGGGCGCGGGCGGCGGAGCGGTGCCGGCTCCGGGCCGGGTGGGAGGCCCGGCCGGCCCCGGCCTCGGCCATGTTGGTGGCTCCGGGCGGCGGGAGCAGCCGCCGGGGGAGGCCCGGGGCCCCGGGCGGGCCGGGCCGGGCCGGGCCGTACCAGGGGTCGTGCGGCGAGTCCGGGGAGGCGAGGCCGGGCTGAGGCGCGTCTGTCTCCATCGGGACCCGCGGCGGGCGGCAGGGCGAGTGGAGCGGCGGCGGCGGCGGCGCTCGGCGCGGGGCAGAGGAGGAGAGCGGCGGCGGCGGAGGGGGCCGGACGGACAGGCCATGCTGCCCCCTCCCCCGACCCCGCTCGGGCGGGCGGGCGGGGACGGGAGGGGAGGGCCCGGCCGGGGCCAACCTGCGGGCTCCTCCCCCCGGCGCCCCGCGCGCATAAAGCCCCGCGCCGGCCTCCCTCCCGGGCTGGCAGAGGCGGCCGCGGCCGCGGCGGCTGCGGGGGTGGCGGGGTGCAGCCGGGGGCCGGGATGGAGGGGCCCCTAGCCGGCCTCCTCCCGCCTCCGAGTGGTCCCGAGGGGAGCGGAGCCTCGAGGCTGGCCACCCTCACTTGCCCTCCCCCCACCCCTGGGCCAGGTGTCCTAGGGTTTAAGGAGCTCTTCCCCCACCGTGCAGTGGCCCCTGCGAGGAGAACCCCTTAACTCACCCCCTAAAGCTGTGCCTGGCGCTAGGAGTGCCCAGTACTGTTGGAAAGCTCTCCCCTCTTCTCCCACCCTCACGGACCCTGGCACATGTATACATTCTACCCAGACCGGGGTGAGACACACACACACAGACACACAGACACACACACACACAGACACACACACACAGACACACACACACACAGACACACACTCCAAGAGGAAAGTGGCAATACCCAAGGAGTTCTGTATTATTGGAACCCCCTCATTGAGACCTAGCTGAGAGTTCTCTCCAAGTCTCCTCCTGTTTGGGAACCCTAAGATCCCTAAGGTAGTCTTGCCTCATTCACGGACTCATCTCTACCGCCCTCAAGGACCATGACCCTTCTTCCCCTAACACTGCCTTGCCTCACCTCACCCCATTTTTGAGACTGCGGTCAGCAGGGAAAGGGTTAAAAACCAGGCCGTTGAAATAGGTGGGAAAGGTCCTGGTTGCCTAGCCCTGAAGCTGCCACCACCTGGTGAGGAGAAGGATGCCCAGCCCAGAAATCCTTCCTGCCTGGGCTGACATTGTCCTCCATCCTCTCCTGACACCAAAAGTGGACTGAGGCTTATTATAAACCAAGTTAATTCCTGCCAGGAAGAAAGAAACTGTTCATGGAGGGAAGCAAGAAGCCTGGAACCTATTCTCAACTCAGCCACTACCTTGGACAAGTCCATGTCCTTCAGCCTCAGTGCCCTTATCTACAAAATGACTGGATGATCCTAGGAGCCCATCAGTTCACTTTGCTGAGCAAGTTGGAATTAACGGTGCTTTGGGCTAGGTGCGAGAGGTTCAAAGACAAAAGCAGAAGTCCCTACCTTCAAGAAACTTACATGCTGGCAAACCTTTCCCTGCTGCTCTCTTTGCCTAGTGGAATAAGAAGCTGACCCATTTCATGCCCAAGATGCCTTCCTTGCTCTTCCCCTCCTAGTCTTCTCATTATCAACCATCCTGAAAAATACTCACCAGCTGGGACTCAGTGACAGTCCCTTGGTACTAGGCTGCTTTGTTAACCCTTTTCTTGCTGTCAACCTGGAATGCTCCCCTTCTCCTCTCCATCCCTAGCTCTGTTTAAGATCTCAGTTCAAAAGCCAGTCACCTCAATGGAAGGCCTCCCCCACACCCAGCTACTTTGCGTATATTTTGAACTCTAATTACAGGTTGATTTTCCCCAGTAGACTATAAACTCCTTGAAGACAGAAGTTGTAGTCCTTTGTATATTCCTAGGGCCTGGAACACAGTAGATGCATAATTGTATTTGTATCGAGCATCTAACATAATGCTTGGCACAAAGATGTTGCTTAACCAATGCTTCTTGGATGGAACTGAACCTGGGAATCTCCAGCCTCATCTCCCATTATTCCCCTTGGCACACTCGACATTCCAGTCAAATTGGATTGCTACCAATGGTTACCATTCCCTCCTGTAGCCAAACCTTTGCTCTGACCACAACTCCCCACCCCCACCCCCCCAGCTTTAAAGGTTTCAAAGCAGTTTACAAGGACTATCTCCTCTATGGCTCACAAAGAACCTGTCCGGTAGGTACATCCTGCAGACATTATAATGCCCAAGCTTTCAGAAAGATCAAGTGATTTTTCTGCAGGCTTACTTGGCTAGTGAATGTCACAGGAAGGATTTGAACTCAGATCGTCTAGATTCCAACCATAGCCTGCCAGGCACACACTCATGAGACGGCTATTTCTGAAAAGAAGCTTGGAAATCAGCTCTTGTAGATCAGGCAGCTGCTGGCCTTTCCTGCCTTGCCAGGTTTCCACTTAATGCCTTTTCTCACTATCTTTTCAGCTACTCTGCTGGGAATACCCAAGTTTATTCCATCTCCTGCCTTCCTTCATCATACTAGCTGTTCTCCCATACCTGATGACACTTTGTCCTCTGGCTTTCTTTAGAGCCTTTACTGTTCCCTCTCCACCCCCCCCCCAGCTGCCAAGGGTCAGGGGGGCTGCTATCTCCTAAAACTACCTTGTATTCCTTCTGTATATAACCCATATATACTCATATGTGCACATGATATCTCCCCCATTCGAATTTAATCTGCCTGAAGGCAAGAACTGTTTCATTTTGGTTTTTCCCCACCAGCACTGAACACAATCCCTCACATATCTTGTTGTTCAGTCATGTCTGACTCTTCGTGAGCTTGTGAACAAAACCACACCAATGCTCCTCATCGGATTTTCTTGGCAAAGATACTGGAGTAGTTTGCCATTTCCTTCTCCAGTGGATTAAGGCAAACATAGGAAAAGTGACTTGCCCAGGGTCACACAGCTAGTAAGTATCTAAGGTTGGATTTGAACTCAGATCTTCCTGACCCCAAACCAGGCACTCTATCCACTGAGCCTTCTATTTGCCTCACATATAGTAAGTACTTAATAAACATTGGTTGATTGATTGACCAAGGGAAGGGAAGTAACTTGCCTAAGGTCATACATCTAGTAAGCCAGGATTCCTTGCAAGTGTTTTCAGTTTTGTGGTCTTTCCACTGAACCACTGAACCATACTACCCCACCAGGTCTATCTTTTATTTTTATACACACAGATAACTAGGGTCTGTTTGCCTGTTGAAACATTCTCCCCATCTCAAGAAAAGGTAACCTCCTTGAAGGAGGAGGATTGGGGTTTTTTTTTGCTGTTGTTATGGCTTTGTATCTCCATCGCCTAGCATATGGTAGGCACTTAATAAAAGGCTTTTGGGGATTGAATTGTACTTGCATACCTTCTGGGAGCTCTCAGCAGGTTATCCTGTCACCCTGGGTGATTGAAAAATAGCTTGCCCTTTCTGACTCTTTCATCCCTGACTCACCCACACCCACCCCTTCCACTTCCCAGCCTACCTTGGTCTGTAGCATGAGATTTAGAAATAGGCAGAAAAAGTGGGGGAGGGTAGAAAATGGTTATTTCGCCCAAACCTTGAACAAATACGGACATAGGACATTGGTGGGATCTATCCTGGCAGAGAGACAGGCGAAAACCAAAGGACAGAAGCACATTGACTAAATAACCAGTGATTCCACCTGAGTCAGAGGCCGTCTGCTGTCTGAGACTGAGCATATTGTTATGCCTCAGTTTACTCACCTGTAAAATGGATTGATAATATCTCTCAGTGAGGAAAGTTTTTTAAGAATAACTGGGATGGAAAGACAAGCTATAGCAATAATGGTCATACCTGACTTCTCTCTTCCTGGACCTCTGTTTCCCTATCTATAAAATGGGCTCATCTAGTCCAACCTTTTCATTTTACAGATGAGGAACTTGAGGGCAAGAGAGTGCCCACTTCTATCAGGGAATGTATGACTTTAGGCAATTCATTTCATTTCCTTGAGTCTTAGATGCCTCATCAATGAAATAAGAAGATTGAAGTCCTTTCTAGCTCTAGATTTACGATCCTATGAAATGATTTGTAGTGAGGGATAGCAGTAGGATATGAATCCAGGTCTTCTGATGGTTCAGAGCTCTTTCCACTACATCACATGAAAAAGTTTACTGTGACACTGGGCAAGTCATTTTCCTTTACTGGGTCTCATTATTAGATTCCAGAATCTCAAAATGTTACAGAATTCTGGGATTCTTCAAGACGTGCAAAGTCTCTCCTCCCTACTCCCTCCTTGACAAGCAGTTGGTGGGGGGAGGGTCTATATGCAATGCATTCCAATGTTGAACATCTCTGACTATTAAGAAAAGTTACCTGACATCAAGTCATTGCTTTAGTTCGACCTTCTGGCAAACTGGTCTTTGGATCATAACATTTTTAAAAAAAGTCTCAATGACCTGTCTTCTTTTCCTTCCTTCCTTCCTTCCTTCCTTCCTTCCTTCCTTCCTTCCTTCCTTCCTTCCTTCCTTCCTTCCTTCTTCCCTCTCTCCTTCTCTCCCTGTTCCTCCCTTCCTTTTCTTTTCTGTCTTTCTCAACACTATTTTCCTACTAGGAAGAAAAAGAAAAAAAGCCCTTGTAACAAATATACCTAGCGAAGTAAAACGAATCCCCACATTGCTTGCGTCTTACTTGGCATCCCAAGTCCATCATCATCAGTCAAGAGGTAGATAGTATGTTTCATCATCAGCCTTATAGACTTGTAGTTGGCCACCGTATTAATTAGAGTTGTTGAGTATTAGTGGTTTTCTTTGTAATATTATTATATACACTGTTTTCCTGGTTGTGCTTATTCACTTTACTCTGTATCAGTTTATATAAAAGTCTTCCCAAGTTTCTCTGAAACCATACGTTTCTTCATTCTTAGCAGCATGGTAATATTCCATTATAATCATAAACCCAAATTTTTCTAGTCATACCCCAATGGATGGGCACCCCTTTAGTTTCCTGTTCTTTGATACTACAAAAAAAGCTGCTATAAATAATTGTGTACATCTGGGTTCCTTGATCTCTTTGGAGGATAAATCTTGTGGTGATATTGCTGGGTCAACAGGTATGTACGTAGCTTCGTGACTTTGGGGGCATTGTTCCAGTTGCAATGAATGGACCAGTTCACAGAGTATATTATATTCTACTGGGATGAAAAAAGCATGCACAGAGATAGATACAAAAATATACACAAAATAATTGAGGTCAAGTCAGGGAGGGAGAGTGCTAACAATGGCAGAGATCATGAAAGGTCTCTTGTGGTGGTTGTCATTTGAGCTAAACTTTGAATTGAGGTATTGGTTCTGAAAGGTGGCGGTGAGAAAAGGTGGAGGTGAGGAAAATGAACATCATAGGAGAAAGCTTGTCCCTTCACTGTGTCTTCTCTTCCTTAGGGTAAACATGCCCAGTTTTTTCAATTTTGATACAGCATGAACTCAAAGTCCTTCACCATTCTGGTTGCCTTTCTCTAGACAATTCTCAATTTCCTTCTTAAGCTGTGCTACAGAACTGAATATAATAACCCAGACTTGGTGAGAGCCAGAAAACCTATCAGAATGTAAACTTCTTGGGGTCAGCACAATTTTATCCTTTGCCTTTGTATCCCCAGCACCAATATAGTGCCTAGCATTAGAAGTCATCTAATAAAAATTTGTGAATGAAATTAATGAATAATTTCTAAGGGCCCTTCCAAACTTAACATTCTATGAATATTGATTCATGGTGTCAAGATATAACTACATTTAAACTACCTGTCATCAGCATTCCAATTACTGTTCCTTCCATTCAACTTTGGGACAATGAAGATTGATATTGATAAGTGTGGATTTGAGACTGCAAGATCTTTCTGACTTGGAAAATGAAGGAAGGAGGGAGGAAAGGAAGGAAGGAAAGAAGTGAGGAAGGAAGGAGAAAAAGTAAAGAGGAAGAAAGAAAAGAAGGAAAGAAGGAAGAAAAAAGAAAGGGAGGAAGGAGAGATAAAGAGGGTGGAAGGAAGGAAGGGAAGGAAAGAAGAAAAAGGAAGGAGGGAGAAAAATGAGGAAAGAAACAAAGGAAGATAGAAAGGAATAAACAAGGGGGAGAAGGGAAAAAGAAAGGAAGGAAGGAAGAGGAGAGAAGAAAAAAGCTAGGAAAGAGGGAGGGAGAAAAAGGAAAGAAGAAAAAGGAGGGAGAAAGGAAAAGACTATGACTAGTAAAGTTTTGGTGTTTATCATATCGCATTTTAATTCTTTGGAAATTGATAATTCATGGAAAATATTTTAGAAATTACTCTGATGCTTCACTGCAACATGAAGGTGAACCTGAGTTCTTGAGGATTGTGGAAGTTCTGGATTGGAAAGACCCTGAGCATAAGATGTGAAGATCTGTGCTCCTTAGAACAGTCTAACGAAGCTAGATACGGCCTTGAAACGATTTTGGGTTCTGGAAAATGGATATTTTGGGCCATAGCAGCTCTCATAGACTCTCTAACAAAGCACGGAGGTATAGTTATCTGTGTATATGTACATGTATATATGTGTATACGTACCTATGCGTATTCACATTCTCTTTCCCCACTAAACCCCTCTTTAAATGAAAGCTCTTTGAGACCAGGGAAACAGTGCTTAACCCATTACCTGGAAAGTAGTAAAGGCTTCATAAATGCTTACTGAGTAATTATTCTTGAAGTAAACAGAAATGGTAACTATTAACCAGAATATTGACTAAGCCAGCTCTTACTGGGTTACAGAGAATGTACTGTAAGATAGCTTGGTTTATAGCAAACATCGTCTCTTCTCAACAGCTACAGTCTAGCCATCCTCCTCCCTTTCTTTTAAAGTCTTGATTTATTTTTTTACTGTCTCCTTGGCTTCTCCAAAGCAGTTCCTAGACTCAGGTCTCATTTAATTGTGGCTTCTGACTTCTGCCCTGCATCGGGAGTGATGGACACTATGGAATTAAATAGACTGACATAGGAACACAACTTAGCAGTCCATCCTCCTCCTCCCCCAACCTGCTGGCTCCCTGACTTTCTCAAAGCCTAGCAATACCATGTTAGCTTTATAAGGTAGCAAAAAGTCAGTACGTAGGGGATATTGGAAATATCTGAAGTTTTCTCCATGGGTAACTAACCATTTTCCTAGATTTGGTCAATTAATGGACCCACAAATGTCGGACTAAAAACAAGAGGAGCTAAAAGCATGTCTCTTTTTCTCTTTCTTTTCTTTTTCTTTTTTTTCAGTGTTTATTTTGGGAAACTGAAAATGCAGACCTGGAGAATGCAAACCACAGGTCTGCAGGCAGCCCATGGGTAATGCCAGTCAGTTGGTGGTGGCTTCCGGTTACACTTGTGCAGGTCCTGGAGAAAAGGTGTTTGTACCAGCAGTGGATGCTGTAGACTTCCTGCTGGCCCCTGGGGAGCCTGTGGAGGGGGGATGGGGAGCAAGGAGCCTCTGGTTGGATGCTGCTTCTCTGTCCTCTGGCTTTCTTCTCCCTCCTGGGGTGGCTCTGCATGGCCTAGTCTAGGGTCAGAGCTTCAGGATCTGCAAAGAAAACATCAGGATCCAGAAGGAGGGAGGAGGAGGGAATTCTTCATTGGTGGGAGGTGTGGGCTTGGAAGGCTAAGCTTCAGGTCAACTCAGGGAGAGGCCTCTCAGAGTAACTTTCTGCCTTTCAAAAGTTGTTACAGTAGGGGAGTCATCTACTGATGTCAGGGAGGCTTAAGTTAGGATGAGGTGCTGGCAAGGTCAAGGTTGCCAGCTTCATCCCTGTGCAGATCATTGAGTTATATATACTTCTCCACAAGTACAGATAGTTCCCCTATCCTTCAGTTCAATTAATGCATGCCATTGGTTGCAAGGAAGAATGGGGAAGACTAATGATGGGTTGTCTGAGAAAAATAATAGGAAGGGATTGAGCCAGCCAAAATCTGGAACAGTAACTTGAAGAGCAAAGACAAATGATAGAGAGTCTTAGAACTGTAGAATGATTGAATTAGCTCACCATTTAGATTCATAGAATGTCAGAGCTGGGAGGAACCTTAGAACAGGGAATGTCAGAGCTGAGAATTAAAATATTAGACTATATCAGAGTAATAAAGTACATTTGAGTATTAGAATTAGATAGAACCATGGATACCATCCAGTCTAACCCCGTCATTTAACAGATATGGAAACAGAGGGGTGGCTTATACTGAATCACTTACATAGAGTCCAGACTAGGACTCAAATCTTCTGGCTCCCATTATACAAGGAAGATCCCCTGGCTTCTAAGGCACTGTGTTTCAGGATGCTTCTGGTAGCTGAAGTCTGGATCCTGTAACTCAGAGAATAAATACACCTCCAGGACAGCCGCACATGGCTCCTATTGACCCAGTGTATTGGATTCTGGGGTTTTTAAGTAAAATTTTATGGATAGTTTTTGTTTGTACTTCACCTAGATATTCCCCTATAGCCCTCCTCCTCTCCTCATCCCTTATAATAAAGAATTTAAATTAAAAAAAGATGAAGAAAAAAACTTGGCAAAATCAATAAATACATTGAAAAGAACTCTGATATTATATGCAATGATTCATAGCCATAGACTGTCCCCTGGTCCCAACATCAGCAAAGGAATTGGAGGGAGGTGTCTTCTCATATTCTATACTCTGGGGCTAATCATTTGTTTTAAAGAAATTTTTATTGATTTTTTTTCCTTTAACATCACCTAAATTTCCCATTTCTCTTCTCTTTTCCTGGAGTTATTTCTTATAACAAAGATTTGGAAGAGAGACAAATCAGGTAAAATTGATCAATATATGGAAAAAACTATCTGATATATGCAAATCTTCACAATATTATCCCTCCCCCATACTTCTGCAAAAGATTAGAGGGAAGCATTGTCTCATATTTCTAATTTGGAGCCATCCTTGTTCAAAATGTTAGTTTTCAATTATTTTGTGATTGTTTTTTTCATTTTGTCATATCTTTATAGTCATTTTGTTATAGTCATTTTGTATATCTTTTTTCCTGATTCTGCTTATTTTACTTTGTGTCAGTTCATGTAAGTTTTTCCCATGTTTCTCTATTTTCGTCATAGTCATCATTTCTTCAGTATGGTTCAGTAACATCCCATTATATTCATGTGTCCATTTTCAGATCAATGAGTATCTACTTTGTTTCAAATTCTTTGCTACCCAATACCACTGCTAGGTCTGTATCCCAAAGAGATCATAAAAAAAGGGAAAAGGACCTATACGTACAAAAACATTTATATCAGCTCTTTTTGTGGTAGCCAAGAATTGGAAACTGAGGGGATGTCTCAGTTTGAGGATATATACATATACATATGTGTATACCACAGTTGCGGTATATAAATGTAATAGAATACTATTATGCTATTAGAAATGACAAACAGGTGGATTTCAGAAAAACCTGGAAAGATTTACATGAACCGATGCTGAATGAAGTGATCAGAACCAGGAGAACATTGTACACCATAACAGCAACTTTTGATTGACTTAGCTCTTCTCAGAAATGCAAGGATCGAAGATAATTCCAAGACTCATGATGGAAAAATGCTATCCACCTCCAGAAAAAGAACTGATAGAATATGAATGCAAATTGAAGCATACTATTTTCACTTTCTTTGGTTTTATTTGTGCTTTTCTTTCTTTTGTCTTTCATAACATGACTAATGTAGAATTATATTTTACACGATTACAAATGTATAACCTATGTCAGATTGCTTGTCATTTTAGGGGATGGGGAGAGGGAGAAAAATTTGGAACTCACAATCTTACAAAAATGAATGTTGAAAACTGTCTTTATACATAATTGGAAAATAAAATACTATTTAAAAAATTCTTTACTACCATCAGAAGGGTTGCTACACATATGTTGATGCATTTAGTGTCTTTCTTTATGTTAATGACCTCTTTTGGGTATATGATCATGGAATTTCTGGGTCAAAGGGTATGACCATTTTAACAGCTTTATTTGTATAGTTCCACATTGTTTTCTGGAATGATTGTACTAATTCACAGCTCCACCAACAATGCATCCCCAGTAGTCAAAGGATAGAAATGAATAGGTCTCAAAAAATGAATCACAAACTATTAAGAACCATGTGAAAGAATGCTCCAAATTGCTAATAATAAGAAAATTGTAAATCGAAACAACCCTGAGGTTTCACCTACCTCCTGCCTCTATAGCCTACATTTCAATGTTAAGTATTTCCCTTCTTGATCTCCGTGCAGGATGTTCCCTTCTTGTCTCTATGCCTCTGTATTAACTGTCCCAAACCTCGGATGCATTCTCTCCTCACCTACACTTTTTGGAATTTTTGGATTCCTTCAAGACTCAACTATTATCATTCCCATTTTATAGTTGAGGAAACTGAGGGTAAACAAGTGGGGGTAGCCAATAATCATCAGAGACTAGATTTGAAATCAGGACTTCCTGACACTGGGCACAGCCCTCTATCCATTCGGCCACCAAGCTGCCTACAAGTTGGATTAAAGTTGTCGAGAGCTTTCAATTCAGAACAGAGGAGTTTATACCTGATCCTAGAGGTAATAGGATCTGGACTTAAGTGAGTAGGAGCAGGAGGCAGGTGGGCGTAAAGTCAGGAAGACCTGAGTTCAAATCCAACCTCAAACACTTTTAGCCGTGTGACCCTGGGCGAGTCACTTAACCCTTTTTGCCTCAGTTTCTTCATCTGTACAATGAGCTGGAGAAGGAAATGGCAAATCACTCCAATATCTTTGCCAAGAAAAGCCTGCAGTCACAAAGAATCTGCTGCAACAACAACCACAACAACCAGAAGTCACACTTCTGTTTTAGGAAAATCACTCTGGCAGCTTTTGGGGGGACAGAAGGAGACGGAGGCAAGGAGACCAATCACAATAGTTTTGCTAAACTACTTTTTGGTTTTGTTTTGTTTTTTTTAATCTTTGATACAAGAGGAGGCTAGAGGGAATGGTACATTAGAAGTGAATATTTGGAGGGTAGTAATGTAGTACAGCAGAAAAAGCAGTAACTTGAGTCAGAAGCCCTGGATTCAAATCCCAGCTCGGATGCTCAGTAAAACTAGAGAACGGTGGCCAAATCACTTCACCCTGCTGGGTCTCAGTTTCCTCATCTGTAAAATGGAAATAAAGTCACTTCTTTATCTAACTCAAATTGTAAGAAAGGTATCATATAAAAGTGAGCTATCACTTTCTCTTTCCCTGACTCTCCTTCCTTCTCTGCCCAGGCATGCCAAAGGCATCGATGGGCATCCCTATGCCTTGCTTAGCCCTGATGGTGACCCTCAGTCCTCACTAGCTTGTTGACTCCAGCCTCAAGTATTGATAATTCCTTTTTAGTTCCTTAGGACAAATAGAAGCCAGAGACTGGTATATAGAACCTGGTACCTGCCTCTGGCTTTGGGGCCATGAAAGCCCAATGCCTTTCTTGCAGGGCAATCATACTTCTTCTGGTCTGATTCAGAGTTTTCCTAGTCCACCGAGATCCCTGAGGAATCTGATATCTTTTACTGATGGGTCGTGTCACAATAAAGATTTGGTCACTCTGGCATGTCATTATAATGGAATGTCCTTGAATAATTAATAAGTGGCAAATATGAGAAATTCAGAGAAATGTGGGAAGATTGGTATGAACTGAAGCAGGCTGAAGTAAGCATTTCCTAGAGAACAGCAAACACAAGTACCATGATGTAAATTCAAAATTCACTAGGAGGAAAGTAAAGAACATGAACACCGACTAGTATGTGTATAGCTCCTTAAGGATTTCAAAGCACTTTATATAGTCACAGCTTAAACTAGCACTAAGACTTTTGGGACATGCTGCAATGTCTCATTTTATTTTGATATTCCCAACAACCTTTAAGGTAGAAGCTATTATTATGTTCATTTTACAGATGAGGAAACTGAGTCTGACAGTGGTTAAGTGACCTGTCCAGGGTCACATAGCAAGTAAGTGGTGGAAGAGAGGTTCCAACTATCTTCCTGACTCCAAGTCTAGCACTCCCTAACTTTATTGGAAAAATTTAACAAAAATAGGAACTACTAATACAGAGTATTACATATGTTGTCATGATATGAGCCATATGTTGGGACATTTTTATTTCTTTTTTTTTGTCCAAGAGAAGGGAGATTTATATTTATCTGTGGGGCGGGTGGGAAATGAATGAGTGAATGGATGAATGATAAAGCATGGAACTGACTCTGTGCAAAGAGCAGGGGTTTCAAAAACAAAGGAGAAGACAGTCCCTGACCTCAAGGAACTTATATTCTTTTAAATATTATTTTCTTCTTTCTCCAGCTGCATGTAAAGACAATTTTTAATATTCATTTTAAAAATGAGTTCTAAATTTTCTCTCTTCCACCCTGACCTCCCCTTGACAGTAAGCAATTTGACATAGTTTATACATGTTCAATCATGTAAAACATATTACCATATTAGTCACCATGTGAAAAAAGAGACTGAAAGGTGGGGAAACATGGAAAAAAATACAGATAGTGAAAAATAGTATGCTTCAATCTGTATTCAGACTCCATCAGTTTTTTCTTTGGAGGTGGACAGCATTTTTCATCATGAGTCCTTTGGAACTGTCTTGCATCATTGAATTGCTGAGAATAGCTAAGTCATTCACAGTTGATCATCATACAATATTGTTCTTACTGTGTACAGTGTTGTCCTGGTTCTGCTCACTTCACTTTGTATCAGTTCATATAAGTCTTTCCAGGTTTTTCTGAAATCACCTGCTTGTCATTTCTTACAGTAATACTCCATCACAATCATGTACCACAACTTGTTCAACCATTCCTCAATTGATGGGCATTCTCTTAACTTCCAATTCATTGCCACTACAAAAACAGCTGTTATAAATATTTTTGTACAAATAGGTTCTCCCCTCATTCTTTTTTAAATCTCTTTGGAATACAGATCTACTAGTGATACTGCTAGATCAAAGGGTATACATCATTTTATAGTCCTTGGGCATAAGGAATTTAAATTAATAGAGGGAGAGAAAACAGGTAGGAGAATGGTGGCATTGGAAGTGGTGTTTGGCTCAAGAGGTCAATGGTGAATACAACCATTGGATAGGAGATGGACATTCCTTTTCATTCTTTTATCCCCTTGTCCCTCAGAAGTGATGTTGATTTGACTATGGTTTGAGAACTGGGAAAGGGTTCAGGAGGAACTGGGAAGAAGAGAGTGGAAGAGTATAGTTCATGAAGCTTGCTTGAAATAGTACGGAAGCACTCAATTAGGACCTTGGAAATGTCTTATATAAAGAAAAAAGCATCGGCAAAGCTTATTTGGTGGTATGGAGTAGGGAGGATGATACATCTCACTTTCTACCTAGTCAATTTCTTTTGCTTCACTGAACCTCAATAAAATGAAAGGGATTAGACTAGATGACCCTAAAATGTCTTTTACCTCTAAATCTTTGATCCTAAATATAAATAATTATTAATATTATATAATTAATTAAATTATTAAATTAAATATAATTAAATATTATGCCTAAATATAAAGTGGGCAACTAGGTAGCACAGTGGATAGAGCTTGGAATCAGGAAGACTCATTTTCATGAGTTCAAATCCACTCTCAGACATTTACGAGTTGTGTGACCCTGGACAAGTCACTTAAGCCTGTTTGCCTCAGTTTCCTCATCTGTAAAATGAGCTGGAGAAGGAAATGGCAAATCAGTCTCTGCCAAGAAAACCCCCAATGGCATCACAAAGAGTTGGAAATGACTAAAAAATGACTCAACAACAAGGAATTCTTAACCATAAATCTAAATCAACTAATCAGGATTATTAAGCAGGGACTTTGATAATAGCTAATACCAGCTAACATTTGCTATGTACCAGGCACTGTCCTAAGTGCTTTACAATTATCATCTCATTTTATTCTAGCAACAACCCTAGGATGTAGATACTATTTTCATCCTTGTTTTATAGATGAGGAAATTGAGGCAGACTGAGGTTAAGTGTCTTGCCCAGGGTCACCCAGCTAGTAAGGGTCTGAGGTGGGATTTTAACTAGTCTTCCTGACTTCAGGTTTGGCACTCCATCCACCATTCCACCTAGTAGCTTCATTCTGTCCACTGAGATACGGACAAAATGAAATGGTCCCTCCCTCAAGAAGCTTACAGTGTAGCTAGGGAAACAAACATAAGCTATTATTTTTTTCCTATTTCCATTTCCAGAATCCTTCATCAAATACCACCTTCCCTCAGTGTCCTCTCCCATTTTCTTAGAATTATATTTATTTGTGTATATGTCTTATCTTATCTCCCCTCTTAATAGGGATCCTCTCCAGTGCTTAAAATATGCCATTTTTTCATCTTGGCATCTCCAGGATCTAGTACAGTCTTTTGCACATAGTAGGTATTTATTAAGCATTCCTAGAGTTGGATTGACTTTAGTACTGAACTGGGAGGCAGGAGACCTGAGTTCTAGGTATGTAATTTTCCTTAGGTCATTAATATGTCCAGGCTCAAGTTGCCTTCCCCATAAAATGAAGAAGCTGAACTGGACAGCGTTTAAAGTGCTTTCTAGCTTTAACATTCTATGACTCTGATTGTAAATTCATTCAGGGCAGGAACTGTCTTTTGACTTTTTTTTGTATCTCCTGCACTTAGCACAACATTTGGCAGTAGTAGGCACTTAATAAATGCTTGTTGAATTGAATTGAAACATCCCCAAGATTTCCCTCTTCCCCCACACCAGCCCCTTCCTCTAGCACTTTCTCCATCTCCTCAAGTTGCGGTAGATTGACAGAGGTTCAAATAAATAAATGATCCAGATTCAGGAAAAAATACAAACTCTTCAGTTTGCTGTAGCCAAACTCACCTTCTTGCTGTTCTTTGCAGTCTGTCTTTCCCACCTCTGCATCTTTCTACAGGCTGAGCCCTCCCTGCAATGTGCTTCCAGATTCATTGCAGCCCATACTCTAAGGAAATCCCCTTAATAACATGCCTGACATGTGGCACGGCATGTCCACCTCTTGGAATCCTGTTTCCTTCAAAGCTCCGCTCAAACTCCACCTCCTCCATGAAAGCAGCTGCAAGGATCTCCTTTATCTTGCATTTATATATATATGGATAGATAGATAGATAGATAGATAGATAGATAGATAGATAGATAGATAAACAGGTAGGTAGACGGACAGACAGACAGGTAGATCGATAGATAAACAGGTAGATAGATAGATAGATAGATAGATAGATAAACAGGTAGGTAGACGGACAGACAGACAGGTAGATCAATAGATAAACAGGTAGATAGATAGATAGATAGATAGATAGATAGATAGATAGATAGATAGATAGATAGATGGATGGATGGATGGATGGATGGATGGATGGATGGATGGATAGATAGATAGATAGATATGTGTGTGCACGTGTCTTGCATTAATTGTATATATATTTATACATGCATACATGTATAAATACATGCATATGTTGCTCCTTGAGGGCAAGGTATGTTTTACCATCTTTGCATCCCCAGTGCCTAGCAGAGTGCCTTGAACATAGTAGGCACTTAATAAATGCTTGATTAATTTGAAGCCTTTCACAGTAAGACTTTCTTTATAGGATCAACGCTCTTATTCACTCAGTTGCATATATTCCAGCCAAGCTGGCCTACTTGCTGTTCCTGGAACATCACACTTCATTTCCAGTCACCCTGGCTTTGCACCTGTGGTCCCTCATGCCTGGAATGCACTCCCTCTCTCTGCCTTTTAAAATTCCAAGCTTTGTTTGAAGCTCAGCTCAAGTGCCTTCTCTCACAGGAAGCCTATTGTGAGTTTCCTGATTTTTAGTGCCCACTCCTACCTCGAATTACTTTGTATATATTTGAATTTACTTTTCTGTATCTGTATTCCCCCACCCCCATATCCATTTGAATATGTTTTGTCATCACTTAGTATAGTGCATGGCCTCTAGTAGACCTTTACAAAAAATGTTGGTTGAATGAATGTGAATGAAATTAGACAAAAAAATTCTGCTAGTTAGGGCTCCACTTAGGTTCAAGGATGCCTGCTCCATATGGAGGATGCCTTCAGTGATGGATTCTGGGTGTCCATGATTTGGATAAAGGAGAAGCATAGCACGGCTTTTCTTTCATCTCCAAACGATTCTAGGGCACAATAGGCTGGTCTCTCAGTAGTGACTGAGACCAAGCCATGAATAAGAGAAGCACGACCAGGCCCTGCTGCTTATCTGCTGCCTTCCAGGCTTGGCTGTCCGTGGAGGGAACGAACCTTTGGCCCATCAGCCCCTATTCATGGTCTCTGGCTCCCCACCTGCTTCCTGATTCACCTGGGTGACTCTTTTGGCCCAGGGACTCGCTCCTGCAGCTGAGGCTGTTTTCTTTGGTTCTTCCCCAGCTGTCAGGACTGAGTTCCCTTTCATCCCTCCTTACTCCCCTATCTAAGGGCCTATTAGCTCTCCCTCCCACTCCATTGAATTAAAAGCTATTAGAGAAAGTGATAATGTAGAAAGCTACAATTCCTCACATTTAGATCAACTTTGCAATTTACAAAGTACTTAAGGATGGGGTTGTAGAATCCTAGAGTTGGAAGGGTCTCAGAGGCTCCCCATCCTTGAACTGGCCTAACCCTCTCATTTGATAGATGGGAAACTGAGGCCCAGGAAGATGAAATGAGATTCTAAAGATCACAAAATAGAGAGTGTCCAAGGCCGCGTTTGAATTCAAGTCTTCTAAATCCAAACCCAGTTCTTCTGCTGCATCCCTCAGATCCTTACAACAACCTTCTGAAGCAGGGAGGATTAAATATTACTATTTAACATTTTACAGATGAGGAAGGTAAGGCTGAGAGGGTTAACTACTGCAGAGGAAAGTGAGATGGAGAGGGTTAATTAGAGTAGAGGGTTATTGTAAGGAGATCTAGCAAATATTAAGCACCTACTATGTGCCAAGCACCTAAAAACAGTCCCTGAAAGTGCCCTGGTCCTGGAGTCAGAAGACCTGGGTCAAATCCAGCTTTTGACCCTTGCTACTTACGTGACTTTGGGCAAATCATTTTAATATCACCGGACCTGTTTTCCCCTGGTCCCTGAGAACCTTCCATCACTATATCTTTGTTGCTGTTTAGCAAAGACGTGCAACTCTTGAAGACCGGATTTGAGGTTTTCTTGGCAAAAGATACTGGAGTAGTTGGCCATTTTCTTCTCCAGCTCATTTTACAGATGAGGAAACTGAAGCAAGCGGGATTAAGTGACTTGATTAGGGTCATACAGCTAGTAAGTGTGTCTGAGGTCATATTAGAATTCATTTCTTTCTGACAACAGGCCCAGTGCTCTATCTACTGCACCACCTCACTGTCCATCCCCGGATCCAGGACCTTATAATTTCTCCAAGGTCACACTGGTAGTAAATAAGGGGGACTGAATTTAAACCCACATTCTTGGACTCCAAATCTTGTAGTCTTTCCACCCCAGCAGTCAATCAACCCTCCCCAGTCCCCCTCTAAACACCCAGATTCAAAGACCTGAATTCACTCAGCTCCTCCAGAAAGCAAACAAACCAAGGCTTTCACCCCACCTTACTCCTCTCTTCTTCCCCTCACTGTCTATTTGGGGAGCAGGGACTTAAGCAAGCCTCCTCCCTCCCTCCCAGCTCCATTCCCACCCCAGGGAGCTGCAAGGGGACCTTGCCACCGGATCCCCCAAGAGTCTCCTCGTGTCTGCAGGCAGATCCCTGGATCTGGAACCACCTGCCCCGATGATCACCTCCCAGGGTGTCCTGGGGGTGGGGGTGGGCTCACAACCAGGCAGCAAGGTGGGGCCCGGGGCTGGGACAGCCCTGGGAACTCCTGCAGGAACAAGGAATGAGAAGCTGGAGTGGAAGCGATTAGAAAGAGAACAAACTGGCGGGTGAATAGAACCTTTTATTTCTGAAGGGGAGCCTTTGTTCCCCCGACACATGTGACACACAAAAGCCTAGACTTGAATTCAGGAGTCCTAATTGGTTCTCAGGTGGGGGAGGAGAGGGGTGTCGAGATTTAGGGATTCCTTAAAGAGACAATTCACCCAGGATGTGGGGCTCAGTCGCCTTCCATTGTCTTTCCTAAAATGAGGGGGGGAGGGAAATGGGAGAGATAAGAGCAGTGGGGGGCAGGGCAGCTGGGGAATGAAGAGGGAAAGGAGATCAGAGGGTCCCCAGGGCTAGACAAGGGGGGGAATGAAGGGAAATAAAAGGATCAATTTTTCCTGAGAGGGGGATGGGCAGCAGGATGGGGGAAAGAACTGGGAAGGGGGCTCCTCGAGGCCTCCCAACCCAAGCTAGAGGTCCTGTTATCTGAGGACCTGGGAGCCCACCTTGGCTTTGTGTGACTGGACAAATCAGTTCACTTTTCTGCTCCTCAGTCTCCACCTCTTTAAAGTGAGAGGTTTGGACCCAAGGGTGCCCCTTATGACCTGTGAGTCACTCCTTCTCTGGGTCTCAGTTTCCCCCTCTGTAAGAAGGGATTGGACTAGATGGTGTGATGCCTCTTCCATCAGTAATGCAGAGCCAGGATCCTATAAGTCATCCCCCCTCTCTGGTTATCAGTTTCCTTCTATGTAAAAATGAGAGGGTTGAGTTAAAAGATCTCTACGGTCCCTTCCAGTTTTTTGGTGTTCAGGCTATACCAAAACATTCCCCATATCCCTTGAAAGCTATTTACTATTCCCCAGTATTTCCTTTAAGGCCAGGTCATCGGCAGTCAGGGTATTCCTAACAAGGTACCTGCCTTGGGCTTACGGAGAGGTGCTGGGGTAGAAGGCAGAACCCAAGGGCTGTAGACCCCCCCAAACAATCAGGCTGAAGGAGCCTTCAACGGGTGAAAATGGAGGAGATCGACAATTCCCCACCTTCTCTCCCCAGGGCAAAATTCGGGCTGGTCCAAGAAGGGCCTGGGTCACCCAAAGTGACTAGAGCCGCTCTCTGGAAGTTAAAAGCGCCACCCCTACCCCTCCAAGAGTGGCTCAGGTAAACCCTGGCCCTATCACCTTGGAGACAGCAAACTCAGAATCTCTCTCTCTCTCCCCCTCTCTCCCCTCCCTCTCTCTCTCTGTTTCTCCCTCTCCCTCTCTTTCTCTCTGTCTCCCTCTCTCCCCCCCATCCACCCTCTCCCTCTCCCTCTCTGTCTCTGTCTCTCTCTCCCCCTCCCCTTCCTCTCTCTCTCTGTTTCTCCCTCTCTTCCTCTCCTTCCTTCTTTCCTTCCTTCCTTCCTCTGTCTCTGTTTTTCCTCTCTCCCTCTCTCTTTTCCTCCCTCTCTACCTCCTTCCCTTTTCTTTCTCCCCCTCTTCTTGTCTCTCTATCTCTCAGAATCCCCCAGTTTTCCATCTACTTCTCAGCTCCTGGCTGGGCCCCGGGTGTGGGAAAGGGCACTATCTCTTTAAGAAGGTCATTTCCCCACCTCCCTTCCTGGGCTGTAATTAGGCTGCAAAGAAAGAGCCGAGGCTGAAAATGGGATTGTCCGAGCCCAGCTTTAGCCCTGGGATGAAGCCGGATCTGGGGGGATTGTTATGCTAATCACCTGAGCTCAGCACTCCAGTGCCCTTCGCCCCGGCAGGTAGCTGGCCCAGGCTCGCCAGCAGGCCACTCCCAAGCCTCCTTCCCCGGCTTCTCCTCCTCCACTTGCTGCTTCCTGTTTCCTGGCTGACTCCCAGCCTTCCCTGTCGTCCCAAAGGGTTCCTGGCCTTAGGGAACCCGCCCTTCCCACCCGCAGGAAACCTGCTGCTCCTGTACAAGATCTCGGGATTCAAGATCTGGAAGTGACCAGAAAAGATTTGTTTCTACAGATGAGGAAACTGAGGCCCAGTCCCAAGGAGGGCAGTGACTTATCCAAGGTCCCATACCTAGTGTGAATCAGAATAACACGGAAGGGACCGTGCAGGCAGGGACAGTTTCGTTATTGTCTTTGGATCGCCTGGACCTTAGCACAGTGTCTGGGATATAGTAGGGTATTTCTTACGGACTCATTGAAAGTACCTTGTGTTTCTAGTAAGGTTGTAAGACACAAATGAGAAAATGTATGTAAAATCTTTGCAAACTTTAAAGCATGCTACAAATAGCAGTTATGGTTAGGATACACACTGAACTTGGGAAATTCCCTTTTCTACTGCAAGTGAGCAACGCATGACCTTAAGAGAATTGCCTAAAACAGATATCAAGCAATGTAGGGGGGAATAGTGGGGGGGGGGGGGGGGGGCAAATTAATTGCATTTTAAATCTAACTGGGAAATATTCAGTAAAATAGATAAAACTGCGAATGAACATAGATAACGTAAATATCTGGTTTTTCAAAACCGAGATCTATTTCTATTTGAGTTTGATGACACTGGCCTAAAGCAGTGACTTGCCCAAGGTCACACGCTCAGGACCAGAATCTAGGTCTTTGGCTGCCAAAGCAACCTTCCAGTTCTAAAGGAATTCAGAGATGAATTAGTAACTAGAGAAAAAAAAAAGATTCAAACCCTGTGCTTCATGACCTCAAAGTTGGTTCTCCAATTATGATTCTACTGCTGCCTAAATAATGATCAATATAGATTATTACTGTTTTTCACCAAAAGCTGTAGTGGAAAACATTATTGGATTAACAGTACGAGGACCTGGGCTATATCCTGAGTCTCCAGCTACCTGTGTGATCTTGGATAAATTATTTCAATGTCCCTTCGCCTCAGTTTATAAAACAAGGGGGTTGGATTCATTTAGACCAAAGGTCCTGACTCCCTCTTTGTGATAGAGCAGAGGTTGGGTTGGAATTGGGAATAGATATGGAAGGTCATATATTTTTAACAAATCACTTAACTCTTCCTGAGCCTCAGTTTCCTTATCTGTAAAAACGAGGGAGTTGGACTTGATGTTATTAAAAATCTCTTACTGCTCTAAATCTAAGATTTTATTATGTGTCTGCTCTCCCCCAACCCCCCCCTCCCTTAGCCCCTTTCCATCCGCAGGCCCTGGGCTGCTTTGCTCGACCCCTCCTCCTCCTCCCTCCTCCAGATCAGACAATCGAGTGGGGACGTGCCTCTCACCCTCCCTTGCCTGGTTCCAGCCAAGTTGGGAGTCAGGAGACAGTTGGAACTGAGCAGGTTCCCCCGCCCCCACCCCATGCCCTCAGCCATGAAAAGGCTGCCCTCACCCCACTGCCCTGCTGCTCTGCCTGGCCTTCCCCATGGGCCGCCTGCCCTCTGTTTTCTCACACTCGGGGTAAGAGCCCCCCAAAGCTGGCTGGGAGGGGGGAGGGGGCTCTGTGGGCTCTGCAGCTTGGAGGGCCCTGGTCTCGCAGAGGCCTGCCTTAGGGAAGTCATTCAAGCCAAGTGCCTCTTGGCAACAGGGCCCACACAAAGGGAGTGAAGCAGGGGGAATCTTTCCACATGCCTGATCAATGGGAACAGGGGAGACGTCGGGCAAACAGGGGCTGAGAAAGAGACCCAAGAAGAGGCTGGCTTTTCTCTCCGTAGTTCCTTTCATTTATCACGGCCCTTTTGTGCAGCCCGTGACAACAGGGGCCCCGGGGAGGCGACTTTCGGGGAGTTTGCTGTTTCTCATTAGGGATGGGGAAGGAGGATCCTGGCTCTCCCCCACCTTCCCCACCTCCCCCTCCGAACCTGGGATCACCCTACCCCCACCTCCTTGGGGAGATGGATGGGGCAGGGGGACGGCGGCCCTTGGGATGTATCTAAGACTTCCAGGGGGTGCAGCTGAGCTCCTCTCCGACACCCCTCCATGCTGACAAAACTGTGGACCTCTGGATCCCAAGGGAAGGGCCTTCTCCTCTCCCCCACCCCATTCCTTGGCCATCCTCCAGAGAGGGGGCTGGGCATGGGACCCCGCGGTGCCAGCCAGAACCTGCCGCCACAACTGTCCTAAAAGCCCAGGGGATGAATCATTAGGGGGAATCTATTCTTTCCTGGACCCAGGGCGGGCTTAGACAAGAAAGAGCAGCTTTAAGAGTAATAATATTAATAAACAATAACATTTCCATTTTTCTAGTGCTCTAAGAACAAGTAAGGTCTCTTACTCCAAGTGCATTTTTCAGATGAGAAATCTGAGATCAAGGACAGCTCACCCAAAGTCCCAGGGAGCTGAATGTGGGATCTGGGATTCACACCCAGGGTTTGCACCCTGACTCCCAAAGGACATTGGTGGAATAAAAATGTGGCTCCAGACACAGGAGGGAACTTCCCCAGGGGCCAGTCAGGCCTTACAGTCTAGGGGCAGAGGGTGAAGAGAAAGAGACTTTTGTAATTTCCTAATGTCTGAGCAGGTTTGAATGAATATTATGGGAAAAGCTTTGCATTTGGAGTCAAGAGACCTTGGTTGGCAACTGGCCTCTACCACTTGAGGCTTTGAGAGTTTGATCTCAACTTCAGTTTCCTCATCTGTTAAAAAAAATGGGGGGGACTGGATTAGACAATCACTGAAGTTCCAATAGTCTAGAGATCTTTGCTCAGTGGTACATCCTTCAAAGCCTCTCTCAGAACCTCAAAGTTGGAAAGGACCTCCTTGGCGGTCAAGTCATTGTTGAGCCTCTGCTTGAAGGCATAATGAGGAGGAACCCAGAACCTTCTAAGGCAGCTCATTCCACTTCTGGACAGCTCTAATCCAGCCTCAAACACTTACTAGCTGTTTGACCTCGGGTAAGTCACTTAACCCTGTTTCCCTCAGTTTCCTCATCTGTGAAATGGGTAGAAAGAGGAAATGGCAAAACATTTTAGTACCTTTGCCAAGAAAACCCCAAATGGGGTCATGGAAAGTCAGATACAGCTCAACAACAAGACCAAATTGTGAGGAGGTACTTTCTGATGTGAGGTAGGGCGTTGGAGAGTCATAGAGGAAAAATGGTCTGTGTTTGGACTCAGAGGATCTGGGGTGGAGTCTTAGCTGTGCAACTCACTACTTGTGTGACCTTGGACATGTTACTTCCCATTGGGTCTCTCCGGGACCCAGTTTCCTGTACAGTTACCTGTACGATGAGAGGTTTGGACCAGACCTCTCAGGGGCCTGGGGTAACATTTTGAGGGGCTGAGGAGCTCAGACAAGGAAAAAAAATACATCTTTATTTTCACTGACCAATAACTAAGCATCTGGCATTTCCTTCCATCATGAAACAGGATTGGAAGCTTGGAGGTCTGTGAGCTTCACCAGATTGCCAGAGGGATCAAAGAGGTTCAGCCCTACCCCCTGGCCTCAATGGTCTCTAAAATCTCTTTCAGCTCTGACCTTCCATGAGCTTATGATCCTAAATCTGTCCTTTTGTAACTTCTCCTCAGAGCTCTGATTTCAGCTCTGGGGAAACAAGGCTCAATGCCTTCTTCTTGTGTTAGTCCTTCAAATACTGGAATTAAAATTGCCCTAATAGCTAGCACTGTAAGGTTTGCAGGCTACTTCTCAGGCTGTGCACGCGATCCTCACCACAGCTTTGGGGGGCAGGTGCTAATGTTACCCCCATTTTACAGATTCAGACACTGAGGCTGAGTGCTTAGGGAGCTGCAGCACCACCCCACTCCATCCTTCTCCAGGCTGTCTCCTTCTGCTTATCCTCATATGACACAGTTTCCCTAGTTTCCCTCCCTATCCTAGTTTTCCTCCTCTGGACGCTGTCCAACTTATCACTGTCCTTCCTTAAATGTGGCGCCCAGAAGGGAATGTGATACCCCAGATCTGGCTGCTTCAGGGAGCCTCCTCCCTGCCTCCAGACACATCCCTAGCCTACAGAAAGGCCTCTGCTCAGTGATGGCCTGAAAATCCAGGCCTCCTGGGAGACCCAGAACAGTGGCCACAGCTGAACCCAGGAGCTCTGCTCTCTATGGACATTAAATGGGCCTGGAGACTTATGGGAAGTGTCCCGTTTCCCTAGGGGTCAAGTTTATACTGGAGATGGCAAAACACAAATGAGAAAAACGTTTGGGGAAGGGGCTTTGGAGCTCTGTTGTGGAAGCTGAAAGTCCAGAAGGGCCTTGTCCAGCTGGGGCGGCCAGTCCGAACCCAATGGAAAGTATTCCAATGAGATAATATTTGTAAAAATGCTTATTCCATTTGCCACTCCCCTATTTGAGACCAGTGCATCAATTAATTAGTAAACATTTATTTCTTTGTTATAGGCACTGGGGATACAAGGAGAAACAAGAAACAGAGTCCTTAATGTTTTCATCTGAAAGGTTTCCTCATCTGTAAAATGAGTGGGATAGGAATAGTTGGCCTCTGAGGTTCCTTCCAGCACTATGACCCTATGAGTAGCACGGCAGAAGTATCTTTTCTCTTGATGGCATCTGGATGGTGGGAGGTAGTGTATCACAACTGAAAGAAGGCCAGAGTCCAAAGACCTGGGTTCAAATGCTGACTCTACCTAGGTAATACAGTAGATAGAACATTGAACATGGGGTCAGGAACACTCAAGTTCAAATCCAACCTCATTCATTTACTAGCTGTGTGACCCTGGGAAAGTCACTTAACCATTTTCTGCCTCAGTTTCTGCAGTTATAAAGTAGAGATGATAATAGCACTAACTCTACTTGGTTGTTGTGAGGATCAAATAAGAGAATCTTTGTAAAACCCTTAGCACTGTGCATTTGTAGGCATACAGTAGGTGCCATATAAGTGTTGTGATTATTACTGGGGATCTAGGGCATGTAAAATGAGGGGATTGGAAGCTCCCTTCTAGCTTCAGAACTCTGGCGTCATGCTTGCCTTTGACTTTTTTTTTTCTTTCAGGTAAAGAGAGAATCTTTTTCCATTCTCTTTGATCACTTCACCCACCATATTCTCAGAGGATCCTGGCCTGGCCTGGGAAGGGAGCACACCACCTCCAGAGAAGGTGAAGTGATGTAAAAAGTCCTATTTATGTACATTAGGGGGGTGTTAAGAGTAAGGCCGTGTCATCTCAACCAAGCCTTGACACTCTACCCACTTTGGTCAAATCTCCCAAAATCCACAGGTGTAGACTGGAAGAACTTTGGAAGCAGAGGAGACCTCAGTGGCCATAATAGTTCATCCCATGCCTTTAGAAAACTAATCAAATCTATTTGAAGACCTACATGGAGATGACCCTGTACCATTCCAAGCAGTTCACTCTACTTCTGTATAGATGGTACATGGTCAGGCAGTGCTTCCTGAAGTCAAGCCTAAATCTACCCCCTTTGCAACTTAACTCCTGCTCCTTGCTTGGCTCCCTAGGGCCAGGCAGAACAAAGCTAACCCCTCTTCCTCATATCAGCCTTTCAGAAACTCCAACACATATGCTTTGTTTTGTTTTATGATTTCTCCCATTCATTTTAATTCTTCTATGCAACATGACTAAGGTGAAAATGTATTTTAAAAGAATGTATGTGTAGAACCTACATAAGATTGCATGCCATCTCGGGGAGGGAGTGGGAGTAAAGGAGGAAGGAGGGGGAGGGAGAGGAAAAAAATCTAAGATATATGAAAAGTGATTATAGAAAACTGAAAACAAATAAAATAATTAATTTAAAAAAAGAAAAGAAACTCCAGCACAACTCTTTTGTCTCTCCTGATTTTCCTTCTCCAGGTTAAACATGCCCAGTTCTTTCAAGATCCTTTATCATCCTAGTTAACCTCCTCTGGACACTTTTTAGTTTATGAATGTTTTTCTTAAAAGGTGTTACCCAGAATTGATTGCAATACTCCCAGTGTGGAATTCTAGAGAATACTATGATTAATACATCCTTATTCCCAAGACACTATGTTTCATTGTCTCATTTGGTCATCATATAACAATCCTGGGAAACTGGTCTCTCCTCTCCTCTCCTCATTCCTCTCCTTTCTGTTCTATTCCATTCTACTCATTGAAGGCAGCATGGCTTAGAGGATTGGACTTGGAATCAGGAAGGCCTGGGTTCAAATCCCACCTGACAGCTATACTTGCTGTGTGATCCTGGGCAAGTCACTCAACCTTTGAGTTTCCATTTCCTTTTCTGCAAAATAAGGATAATAATGTCTACCTCACAGCATCCTTGTGAAGATTAAATGAGATAATATGTAAAGTGCTTTGCATATATAAAAAATATTTATGTATTATATAGGTCTATATAAATGACTAAATGAGATATTATGTAAAGTGCTTTGCATATATAAAAAATATTTATGTATTACATAAAGGCATATATATCTATATGAATGAAAAGTACTGTATAAATTCAAGCTTTTCATTGGAGTCTGGTGACTTGGACTCATTTTGGGGTAGCTAAATTGCCTTAACTCTGCTATCTCTTCACTTATTGTGAGTTTCTGCTTCTCCTGACCAGTTCTGTTCTATCCTGCTCCTTCTGAAGATCATTTTCCTTGGCAGGGAAAGAAGCCAAGTGAGAGTAAAGGGGTTCTAAAGCCTTGTCCCCATTCACCATCCGCGATCATTGCTCAGTTCTCCTGAAGGAACAGCCTAGATGTCCTTGAATCTTCCCCACTTAAGCCCAGCAGGGCTCCTGGTAACCTTCCCATTCAACATCTGGCTCAGTGCCTTCTGGTCTTTAGCCCTCTTGATTGTATTCTTAGAAGAGCCATCCACATTTTGGAATTCATCTTCCTTATCTTGTTCCCACAGAAAAAAACCTAACTTGGTTATGAGCTCCATGTGTGTCCGCACGAATTTCTATACAACTCCCCTTTTCTTCTATTCATCAGAATAATGTGTATTTTCATGTATAACCCACATCAAATTATTTGCCTACTCAATGGGGGGTTTGGGGGACGGAGGAAGATAATTTGGAACTCAAAAATTTTTTTAAATGTAAAAATTGTTTTTACATGTAATTGGGGGAAAATTAAAAAGGAATAACATGCTTGTAGAGAGATAGACAGACCGACCGATAGATAGATGATAGATAGATAGATAGATAGGTAGATAGATAGATAGACAGATAGATAGATGATAGATAGATAGATGGATGGATGGATGGATGGATAGATGGATGGATGGATAGGTAGATAGATAAATGTGCAGCACAATGGATAGAATGCTGGGCCTGGAGTCAGGAGGATTCATCTTCCCAAGTTAAAAATCTGGTTTCAGACACTAGCTGTGTGACCCTGAGCAAGTCACTTACCACTTCATTTTGTCTTCTGTAAAATGAGGAGGTCAGAAGAGATGAGATTTAAGAGGCTTTCCAGCACTGATGTTCTGTGCCCATTTATGCTGTCTCTGCCCTTGACCCTGAAGATATCTGATCATTTTCCTCCTGACTCAATCAAGTTTTTGGTTAAACACGCCTTATACAGAGTAGGCATTCAATAGGAATCTGTTGGATTGAATTGAGGTCCTTCTATTTCCCCATTCTATCAGATAGATATGATACTCCCTTATCTTCATTCAGATCAATTAAATCCATTCAGTAAGTGATTAAGTATCTAACCTATGCTAGGCTTTCACGGTAGGAGAGGTATAGATAGGGACTGGGCTCATGATTTTACCGGCAAAGGAAATCCCTGTTGTGAAAATTCCCTCAACCTAAGGTCAGCCAGCACCCTGTCTGCCAGCAATAGCGTTAGAAAATTGCCTAGGGAAGGCAGTTTTCAATTTTTTTGGTCTCAAGACCTTCTTTACCCTCTAAAACATGATTGAGGAAAAAAAGAAAAGAAAAAATGATTAAAGACTTCAAAGACCTTTTGTGGGTTATATCTATTGACACCCAACTGCATTAGAAATTAAAACTGACACAAATTTTAAATATTCATTTCAAAATAACAATAATAATCTTTTTACATGTTAACATAAATAACATTTTCATGGAAAACTAAAAAAATATTTATCCATAGCAAAAAAGACTTAATCGGAAAGGTAGAATTGTTTTGCATATTTTTACACACTATCTTCAGCGTCTGAATTAAGAGAAGATAACTGGGTTCTCTTATCTGCTTCTGCATTCAATCTGTCACAACGACGTAGTTTTGTTTGAAATATCTGGAAGAAAATCTGCCCTAACACACATATGTAATTGGAAAAAGAGTATTTTCATAGGCAAATAACATCCTGGTATTATTATAAAAATTATTTTTCCGTTATAGACCCTCCTCAGACTACACAATGATTACACATCTATAACAAATTACTTGCCTTCTCATCGAGAGGGAAGGAGATGGAGAGAGAGAATTTGGAACTCAGTTTTAAAAATGAATGTTGAAATTGTTTTTACATGTAATTAGGGAAAAATTAAATATTAAATAAAAAAAGAAAAACTGACCACAAGAACAATGAGTATTTTAACAAAGGTCACACAATCAGCATTTGTTAGAAGCTGGACTTGAACCCAGGTCTTCCTGATTCTGACAATGAGGAACCATTGGAAATGATTACATGGTTGAAGCTTTGCTTTAACATTTTCAATTAGGCAGCTATAGGGAGGATGGGAGAAGAGAGGCTGAAATCAGCAAGACCAATTCAGGGCTACTGCAGTAATTGAGATGGAAGGTGACAAGGGACAATGCTAGGATGATGACAGAGAAAGAAGGGAACAAAATAATGTTGTAGAGATAGGACTGAAAAAATTTGGCAACTGATTGGATATGTGGGGTGAGGGACAGTGTAAGGAAAGTAGAGGAAGAGAGAAAGAAAAGAAAGAAGGGAGAAGAGAAAAAGGAAGGAGAGAGAGAAGGAAAGGGAAAAAAGAAGGAAAAGATGGAAAGAAAAAAGGAAAGGAGGGAAGGAAGGAGAAAAAGAAAATATGTTTTAATCTGCACTTTGAGTACTTCAGTTCTCTATCTGGCAGTGGATAGCAGGTTTCATCTTAAGTCCTTTGGAATTATGGTTGGTCATTGTGTTGATCTGAGTTTCTAAGTCTTTCAGAGTTGATTATTTTTACAATATTTCTGTTACTGTGTAAATTGTTCTTGGGATTCTGCTTACTTTACTTCGCATCAATTCATAGGAGTCTTTCTAGATTTTTCTAAAACGATCCCCCTCATCATTTTTTATAGTACAGTGGTATCCTATCACATTCATATACCATAAATTGTTCAACCATTCTCCAACTGATGGGCACTCCCTCAGTTTCCAATTCTTTACCCCACAAAAAGAGCTGACATGATTTTTGTACATATGGGTTCTTTTCCCCTTCCTTTGATCTTTGGAGTTTGCATCGTTTAATAATTTTGGGGGCATTGTTCCAAATTACTTTCAAGAATGTTTATCCCAGTTCACAGTTCCACCAACAGGTTTTTAAATGTACCTGTTTTCCTGGAGTCCCTCCAGGATTTGTTTTTTTCCTTTCTTGTCTACTTTGCCAGTCTGAAGGATGTGACCCAGTATCTCAGAACTGTTTTAATTTGCGTATCTCTGATTATTAGTGATTTAGAGCATTTTTTCACATGACTGTTGCTTGCTTAGATTTCTTCCTCTGAAAGCTGCCTGTTCATATCTTTTCACTATTTTCCTAATGGCAAATGGTTGTTATTCTTAAAAATTTGAATAATTTCCCTATATATCTTAGAAATGAGTCCTTTAACAGAGAAATTTACTACAAAGACTCCCCCACCCCAATTTCCTGCAGTTTTGTTTGTGCAAAAGCTTCTCAATTGTCCATTTGGCCACCTGTGAACCTCTGTCTCTTATTTGGTCATGAACTCATCACCTCTCCATGGATCTGACAGGTAATTTCCTCCATTCTTGATGACACTTCTACAGGGCTCACAAGGCTGACTAAGCACTTTCTCCCCAACATGTCTCAGAGGCTTTCTAATCCAATTCCATCACTTTACAGATGAGAAAACAGAGAACCATGGAAACGTTGTGATAAGTGCCCAGAGTCACACAGATTTGAATCTAGGTGTCTCCTGACTCCTATTCAGTATTCTTCCTACGCAAGACAGATAGATTAGATTAGAGAGATAGACAGACAGACTAGATGGATGGATAGATAGAGAGATTGATAGATAGACAGATAAATAGACAGGCCAGACAGATAGATGGATGGATAGGTAGATGATAGATAGATAGATAGATAGGATAAATAGCCAGGATAGATAGATGATAGATAATTGAATGAATAGTTTTGAAAGCATATTTCTTACAATCACCTTGTGGCAGTAAAAGTTTGCACAGAGTAAAAACAATATTATTGGTTTAATGAAAAGAACAGGCAGCTATGTGGCACAGTAGATAAAGTACCAGGCCTGGAATCAGGAAGACTCGAATTCAAATCTAGCCTCAGACCCTGGATAATTCACTTCCCTCAGTTTCCCTCAGTTTCCTCATTTGTAAAATGAACTGGAGAAGGAAATGGCAAACTCCTCAAGTCTGTCTGCAAGAAAATCCCAAATAGGGGCATGAAGAGTATGACACCATTGAAAGGACCCCAGTAACAACGATATTTTTTAATCTTATAGGGTTTTTAAAGGAGGGCAGTGTGGCACAGTACCCTGACTCTGGTGTCAGAACACCTGAGCTCAAATTCACAACTTAGCCACTTATTATCTGTGTGACCTTAGACAAGTCAATTCATCTTCCTCTGCCTCAGTTTCCTCATTTGTAAAGTGAGGGGATTAGATTAGATAGTCCCTGCGGACACTTCTGGGCCTGGATCCCAGGATCCTGTGAACATTGGATCTGAAGTCTGAGGGCCTGGGTTTGAATCCAGACAGTCACTTCTTGCCTGTGTGACTCCGGACAAGCCACTTATTGTTCCTTTTCATTTTCCTCTTCTGCAAAATGCTGGCATTGGCCGAGCCAATATTGAAGGGCCCTCTAAGCTCTAGATTCTATAACTTTTGCTGTTCAGCCGTTCAGTCATGTCTGACTCTTCATGCCCCCATTTGGGATTTTCTTGCCAGAGATGCTGGAGGGGTTTGCCATTTTCCTTCAGCTCATTTTACAGATATAGAAACTGAGGCAAACAGGGCAAAGAGATGTTTCCAGGGTCACACAGCTGGTAAATGTCTGAGGCTAGATTTGAACTTAGGTCTTCTTAATTACAGGCGCAGCACTCTATCCGCTGCACCACCTTGCTGCCCATATTCTATGACTTACGGTCCCATTTTTCAAGTGAAGAAACCAAAGCTGCAGAGGTCAGTGGACTCAGCCCTCTGTCCTAGAACTAGCTCACTCCCACTCTGTAGGTACCTTTGCCTCCCCTGTGTTAGGGCTTCCCCAAGGCCTTTCCCTCCACTGCCTTCAGAGCCCTCTCTTTCCTCCCTTGGTTGCTTTCTCTCACTCCCTAGCATCTGGAATCACAGTCTTGTCTCAGGCCTGAGTTTCACAATCAATGAAAGTTAGACCTGAAACACACTTCTCCCATCCTTCCCCATAAATATCCTCTGTATTCTGTGCTCCAGAGCCTCTGGAAGTCCAGCCTGGGTAACCTATAGTTAGAACCTTTTTCTCTGCTGCAGAGGCCCACGGAGGCAGCAGGCA
Organism: Notamacropus eugenii; assembly: GCF_028372415.1. NCBI lineage: Eukaryota > Metazoa > Chordata > Mammalia > Diprotodontia > Macropodidae > Notamacropus > Notamacropus eugenii. The sequence goes on along the minus strand of NC_092875.1, from coordinate 24,866,229 downwards.
CAAAGGAGGAAGAGAACTGGGTTTCCAGGCCCAACCATTTTGTTCCCCATGACTTTTTTAAAAGGTAGAAAACTGAGCAGCTCTCCGCCCACCAGTCTTGTCTGCCCTTACCTACCCCATCTTCCTGATTCCCTCCTATCCAATACCAAATGAGGCCACCTTCCCACTGGACAGTGAAGAACATGTTTTGGAAAGGCTTATGGATTAGACGCAGGTCTACAAAGACGAGAGAAAGGTTGTCCCTATTTCTTCTTCCTGGACCCCTCAGCAAGGAAGGAAAGAGCACCCCAAACCCCTGAATCAGAGCATTTAGAGGTAAAAGAGAATGGTGAACTATTTTTTTCAGTTAACAAGCACTGATTTTCCCTCCCTTGAACTACCCTCCCCTTAGGAAAAAACAAAACAAAACAAAACATGCACAGCAAGTATGCATAGTCAAGAAAAACAGACCGCCATATTGACCGTGTCCAAAAGTGGAGGTCTCATTCTGCGTTCTGAGTCCGTCACCTGTCTGTCAGGGTTACTGTTCTTGGTCCGCTTTTTCTTCTGGTTCTTCTCCCTTTTCTCTGCATCAGTTCACACAAACCTTCCTGCATTTCTTAGAGATCTCTTATCCAACTCCAGTTCAATCCACTCCAATTTCTCAAGAGCAGTTGAATGTGTTGGACTTGAACTGAAAAGTGTTGGATTTGGGCTGGAAGATCTGACTTTCAATTCCAGCTCTGACCTTGATGACCTGGGAATTTTGGGAAATCACTTCACAGATTCACTGTTTGCACTTTAGTAATAAGGATGGGGGAGGGGGTGTGATTAGATGGTCCCTTTCAGTTCTAACTCTATGCTATGACCCAGGCTGGAGATAGAAAGTCTAATGAACACAAAAATATTTATTAAGTGGTTACAGAATTTGAGGAGAGAGAAAGTAACAGCAATTAAAAAATCAAAAAGGGTTCTCTAAAGGAAAGGGAACAAAGAGAGAGACAGAGGTCAGAAGGGAGAGCCTGGCAGGAAAGGGTAATAACATGCAAAAGTGTGGAGGCCAGAGATGAAGTGTTGAGTTTAGGAAACACTGAACAGGCCAATTTTTCTTGGACAGAAGGGATGAGAGGGGGGCTAATGCGCAATAAAGGTGGAAGGACAGGCTGGACCCAGATTGTCAAGGCCTTCAAATGACCAGCAAGCTGAAGCCACTGGAAGGGAGAATGGCCCTAAATCTGTGGCCTTCAGGTCTAAGGTGAAAGGATTCAACAAAACAAAACAAAAAACCTTGACGTTTTTGTGTAAAATGAATCCGTTATTTTAGGGGAGAGAACTGAGGAGAAGGGATTTGCCAAAGGTTCCACAGTGAGCAGGTACAAAGACTGGATTCGCATCCAGCTCTCCTGACTCCCAGTCCAGTACACTAGGATTCCTCCTTTCTGGAGCTCCAGACAACTGAACTTCTCTATCATAAGTGATGACCACATTCATACAGACTTTCTGGATTTCTGGGTTACAAAGCCCCTTCTATCCAACCTGGCTGGATCCTTACACCAGTCCTGTGAAATCTGATGAACAGGTTTTAGTAGCTCCATTTTGCAAATGAGGAAACTGAGGCTGAAAGAAGATCCTATAGCTAATAAATGCCAAAACTGGGATTCTGTATCTGGAGGATCTTTTCACCATGTAGGAATACGAAGCAACTTGGAACTTGTGTGTCTAGAGATTTTTTCCTGGATTCATTCCTAGTTTGAAGAAAATGGTCTAGGTCATAGAAACAGCTGATGAAGCAGTGGTTGGAGCACTAGGGCCTGGAGTCAGGAAGATCTGAGTTCAAATCTAGCCTTAGATGCTTACTAGCTGTGTGACCTTGAGTAAGTCACTTACCCTTAATGTCTTCAAGTGTGAAATGGGAATGATAATATTGTTGTGAGAATCAAATGAGATAATTTTTATAAAAAATATTTAGCATATAAATAAATGCTTATTCCCTTTGGGGTGGAAGATATAGACCTTATAGAACTTAAAGAACCATGACCTGCTTTTCCAATTATCTTATTGATATTTGCTACCTTTTAATTAGCTTGGTTTTGTCTAATTGTTTCCACTGGGACTGACTTGAAATACTGGTGCTACCACCTGGTGAATGAATCACGGTGGCTGTAAATAGGATTCTTTTCCTTTTCTGTCTTTATATCCCAGCCTAGTGGGCACAGTGGATAGAGTCTGGTACTGGAGTCAGGAAGACCTGAGCTCAAATCTGGCTTCAGACACTTACTAGCTATGTGACCCTGTTTGCCTCAGTTTCCTTATCTGTCAAATGAACTGGAAAAGGAAATGGTAAAGCTACTCCAGTATCTTTGCCAGGAAAACCCTAAATGGGGTCACAAAGAGTCAAACATGACTGAATAATAACAACACCAGACCCAGTCTAGCATCTAACCAGCATGGATAGGCTCATAGGATGAATTTAGAACTAAGCTGGGGACAACTGAGAAAAATCAGGTAGCTCACGGAATCATAATTTTTTACAAGCAAATCTTTGAGATAATTTTCATACATAGTCAAGCCTTTTGGTGAAGAACATAGTTTAAAATGTATTTTTATTTATTTCAGTAAAATTTTCCCAATTGTCTGTAAAAATTTTTAACATTCATTTCTAAAAATCTTGAGTTCAAAATTCTCTTCCTTCCTCTCACCCCTTGAGAAGGCAGGCAATATAATATTGATTATGCACATGAAGTCATACAAAGCATATTTTTAAAATATATTACTTTATCACAAGAGTATGAAGAATGAAGAAATGTTGAATGACTATTTTTACTTTTATAAAAAAACTGTTCAGATTCATTATGGAGCAAGATTAAAAGAAAGTGTACATGTAGGATGATATGTAGTACCTTATTTAAACTATCATAGTCATAAGATCTTAGGGTGACCATCTTATATAATCATCCCTTAATACTTGAAGGATTTCTAATTTTATCAACACAGGTATCTTTACCATTGGTATGGATGTCAGTCATTCCCTACCTTACTAGATAGTTTTCAAGATTCTGGGGCACAGTGGTAGAGCACCCAAACTGGAGTCAGGAGGACCTGAGTTCAAATCTGGCCTCAGACACTTACTAGTTGTGTGACCCTACGTAAGTCACTTAGCTCTGACTGACTCAAAAAAAAAAAAAAAGGACTCAATTATCCTGTGATCAACCTCAAGTTCCAAAGTCAAGCCTCTCTGAATTGAGCTAGACTGGTTTTTGCATCGTCCATGACTGGAGTCCCAGCTTGATTAGACCTGCTAGGGATCAGACTCAACAAGGACAAAATGCAGGTATCGAGAGTTACTTTCACACCACTTTTCCTGCATGTAGCTTTGTAATTGAAACTCATTGCTAAATTCTGTAACTTTTACTTAGCTGTAGATAAAGGTTATTAGCTGTTTTTTTTTCTCTTTCATTTTCTTTCTCTCTCACACACATATTCAGCATTTAGATGTGTGCACTCAGATATTATTCCATCAGCATCCCCTTTTCCCTTTTCTTGTCACTGTGTTTTCTTCTCTCTCCCCACCCCTCCAGCCATTTCAATCTTTCCATCAGTCTCCCACAGCACAGAGGAAGCAGCTTTGCTTGGAGAGTCAGAACACCTGGGTTGAATCCCACCTCTCACATAAATGATCTGTGTGAACTTGGGCAAATCCCTTTACCTCTCTGGAACTTATTTTACTCATCAGTAAGATGGGAAGAGGAGAAGGAGGGTTTGGATGGATGATGACAATGGCTGACATTCGTATAGTATTAGACATGATTTTACTTGATCCTCATAACAAGCTTGTGAGGTAGGTGCTGTTATCACCCCAACTTCACTGATGAAGAAACTGAGGCAAATAGGGTTAAGTGATTTGCCCAGGGTCACACAGCTAGTAAGTGTCTGAAGTGGGATTCAAACCTTCTTGACTCCTAAGAGCAGCGTTCTAACTGCTCCATGATGATGCCTCTGTTTAGGGTAACTCAAAGGGTCTAAAATCCAGCTCTAAAATCCCATGAGTCCCTCCTCCTCTTCTCTTTCTTCCTCCCTTCTCCCCTCTCCCCTCCTCTTTCTGAACCATGGAATCCTCTGGCAGGTTTTGGCTGTTGCTGAACAGGCATGGAGGCTTCCTCTGTGCCAGACACACTCCCTGCCCAGGCATGTGGGTGCTTAATAAGTACATTTTCTTTATGACAGATAGACTGGACGCAGCCCTCAGGGATAGGCAGGAGGTCAGAAAGGGGAAGCGGAGGTGAGGGACAGAGATTCTAGGACTCTTGTCAAGTCCCTGAGGTCCATGAAAGGCAAGACTATTATCTGAGAGGAGACGTTGGAACTCTCTCTCCCTACTATCCCATTCTCTTTCTCTGTTCCCACCATTTCTTCTTGCCTAAAGGATGGGGCTGACCCAGTGACATCACAGCCTGTTGCCATGGGAACACCTGTTGCTCCCCTCCCCCCACCTCCAACCACCTCCTGCCTGGGAGATGAAGGGAGAGAGGAATTCGTATTTAAGCTAGCTTGCTGGGGAGCCTCCAGCTTCAGTGGCATTACTTCCAGACCCCTTTCTCCTGGGAGAAAGGAGGGATGGGGAGGAAGAAGGAAGCAGTGAAGAAAAGTTCCTGAGCTTTGAGATCCCCAGAGCCTAAATGAAAATTCCCCCAGAATTGGGAGTCGGGAGAGGCAGGATGGCGTAGTGGGCAGAACACTGGCTCTGACAGCAGAGGACATGTGTCCAATCCAGCTTCGTGTGCTTACTGTCTCTAAGACCTTCCGAGACTTTAGTTTCCTCGTCTGTAAAATGAAGGGGTCAAACTCAGTGGCCCCTGAAGTCGCATAAAAGATCTTCTATGATCCTATATGACCTGATGGTCCAGTCCTGGCTTGAGCACCGACTGACTCACTGGGTGACTACTGGGCAAGTCATTTTCTTTCCCGGGCCTCAGTTTCTTGCCCTGTAAAACAGGGCAGTTGGACTAGAATTGACCCCACCAGAGTTGAATTGATGACCTCAAAGTGCAATCGCAGCTCTGATGTTCTATGAGTCAGTGACCGAGGGGCATGAGGAGAGGAGGGAGGGGAGGAGGGAAGCGACAAAGCCTGCCAGGGTTTCCAGAAACCAAGCAGACTTATAAAAAGAGGGACATATGTTTAATCCTCACCCCTCCCATGAAAAGCCTTGCAAAGCCACAACCTTCACCCTAGAGCCCATGGCCTCCGCAGGAAGTCTGTGGCCCTTTTGTGATTCCCACTCCCCCAGATGCAGGGACTGATGGATGGCAGGAGGGCGGCATAAATACTTGGCTCCTCTTTTTACATCCTTCCCAAGCACCTGCCTCTCTTCTGGAGAAGGGAGGTCCAGGGAGAAGGACACAGCATTATAAGAGCCCCAAGGGATGCTGGTCTCACCCCTTGATCTTTTTTTCCCAGGCAGGTAGTGGACAGCGTTGGTCTTGGAATCAGGAACACTCACGTTCAAATCTCACATCTCACGTGGCTGAGTTCTTCACTTTCCTCAGTCTCAATTTCTTTTACTGCAAAATGAGAATAGTGATATCCATAGGACCTACCTCATAAGATTGTCCTACCACTCAAATGAGTGTGTGTGTATAAAGATATGATATGAATTATTTACATAAAAACACATATATGTGTACATATATAAATTTTAACATATTAAACATTTATCCCAATTTTGCATGTTTGCTTGGTTTCTGGAATGAAACCTGACACTTATGTAACACTTTAAATTTTGTATACGCACATTATGTATGTAATATACATACATATGAATATGTGCACATACATATATGTATACAAATATGCATGTATACACACATACATACATGTATATAGGCACATCTATCTATATACACACACTACTTTTTAACAGATAAGGGAACCAAGCCTCAGCAAAATTTTGTGATTTGCCCAAGGACTCCCACGTAACAAGTAGGGACAGAGATTTAGTGTTGGAACTTTAGAAATTATCTACTCCAACCTCATTTTACAGATGGGGAAGCTGAGGCTTCGGAAGTGCAGTGACCCGCCAAGGACACAGCCAGAGTAAGTAGGATCATAGATACAGAGACAGCGGGGACTTCTGAACCCATATACTTCAATTTCCTTCTTTAACAGATGAGGAAACAGAGGAAGAAACAATGGTTCAGAGCTGAAAGGGGACTTCCTCAGAAGCATCTGATCCAACTTCATTTTATATATAAGGAAACTGAAAGGGGAAATGACTTGAATAAGGTCTCATCTAGGTAGCAGTAAGTGAAAAAGTCTGAATTGGAATCCACACGCCATGCCTCCAACTCCAGTGCTTTTTCTGGACTCAGGTTCCCTAACTCGTGAGTTATTTCACCATGCTGCTTCCTAGGACTCCCGTGCTCCCCATTCTAGGCTGGGAGAGGGGTACACTGCTTCTATTTTTCTTGCCCCATCCCCTGCCCCAAGACAGTGTTACTCTCCAGCTTGCTCCCCTCCTACAGAGAGCCTCTCAGCCTGGGCAAGCTGAGCAGGGGGCTCCCAGCCTGCTTTCTCTTGGAGTAATTAAAAGTGAAATCCTCCCCTCCGTGACCCCCGTGCTCCTGGCTCATGGTGATTTACACATGAAAGGAACACGCAGGGCAGGGACTTTCTCCCTTTCACATTCACAATGAAGCAGGCCCTATAAATAAAAGCTCTCTGAGAAACAAGAGTTTTCAAAAATGTCTTTGTGTGTGAGAGACAGAGAGAGAGAGAGAGAGAGAATGTGTGTGCTTACATGGGAGACTATGGGGCTGGGAGGAAGGGTGTGGAGGGAACGGGAGGGAGGGGGGAGGATGGAGGGGTGGCTACCATGGGCAGTCAGTCGCCATGAGGATGTTGCCTGGCTCAGTTCTTGGACAAGAACATGAATAATAATTAGCTCGTTTTATATGGTACCTTAAGGTTACAGAACACCTTCCACTTACATTATCTCCATATCTCACCAACTCTTATTTCTGTGTTTGCTTCCTCAGTCCCATCACAGGGCCTGGATCATAAAAGGTGCTCAATAAATACTTGGAAAGCAACCAAATGAAATGCAAATCTTATTATTATTCCCATTTTACAAAGGAGTCACTGAGATCTGAAAAAGTCCAGAAAAAGTCTATATAGTCATAGGTTTAGATCACGAAGAGAACTTAGAAGTTCTCCAATTCAATCCCATTTTACAGAGAAGGAAACTGAGGTGCAGAAAAGGAAAAGGTCATCTGGCTTCCCTTTACCTCTGCCTTCAGCCAGCTTGTAGATTATAATAGAGATTTAATCAGTCCCTCAAGAAGGATTTATTAAGCACCTAGTGTGTGTCAGGAGTGGTGCAATGGATGCATAAAGACAAAAGAGAACTAGTCCCTGCCATTAAGGAGGTTATATTTTATCAGGGAGACAAACAAAATAAATGCAGAAATACAGGATAATTGGGGAGGGGAAACACTGGAAGCAGGTGGGTGGTGAGAGTAACCCAGGGTCAGAATTCAGCGAGGCATATAAACCCATCAGTACATTTGATGGTTCTTCTTGTTCTGTTGTTTTCAGTCATGTCCAACTCTCTACAACCCTGTTTGGGTTTTTTTGGCAAAGACATTGGAGAGGTTTTGCTATTTTCCTCACCGGCTCATTTTACAGATGAGGAAACTGAGGCAAACAGGGTGAAGTGACTTGTCTAGGGTCACACATGTAACAAGTGTCTGAGGCTGGATTTGAACTCATAAAAATGAGGCTTTCTGACTCCAGGACTTGCATTCTATCCACTGTGCCACCTAGGGAGGAGGAAGAGGAGGAGGAGGAGGAGGAGGAGGAGGAGGAGGAGGAGGAGGAGGAGGAGGAGGAGGAGGAGGAGGAGGAGGAGGAGGAGGAGGAGGAGGAGGAGGAGGAGGAGGAGGAGGAGGAGGAGGAGGAGAGCTCTATGCACTATGGTGCCACCTAGCTGCCCAGATTTGAGGGTAGAAGACAGTATAGTATTGAGCTGATTAACTTCAGGGGTCAAGAGTTAGAGGGGACCTCAAAGGCCAACTAATTCCTTCTCATATTTTTAAATTAAATTTTATTTTTCTAATCAATGAAAATTCTCTTTCTCTTCCTCTCTCCCTATTCCCCATTGAGAAAGAAGGGAAAACAAAATTCTTGCTACAAACATGAATAATCAAGAAAAAGAAATACTGGAGTTGGCCACTTCCAAAAAAAAAGAAAAACCCAAAACTCCTCAGCCAGCCCTGTGAAGTCATCACCTCTGTGTGAGGAGGTGGGTAGCTTCCTTTCATGATGAGTCCTTGGTTACTGCGGCTGCTCGGTGCTGATCAGAGCACCTAAATTTTTAAAAGTAGTTTGTTGTTACAATGTCGTTGTTATTGTATCTAAAGTCCTTCTAGTTCTACTCACATAACTCAACAGCCCTTGAAACAAGTTCCCATATATCTCTGAAACTAATCCTTCCTTCCTTCCTTCCTTCCTTCCTTCTTTCTTTTCTGCCTTCCTTCCCTCCTTTCTTTTTTCTTTCTTTCTTTCCTTCATCCTTCCTTTCTGGAGACCTGGTTAAAATTTTATTTTATTTGTGGAACCCCTCACTTTTTTGTACAACACAGTAATATTCAGTCACACTCATATACCTTAACTTACTCAGCCATTCTCCAATTAATAGACTCTCCCTCAGTTTCCAATTCTTTGACCCTACAAAAAGAGCTGCTATAAGTACTTTTGCACTGGAGGGTCTTTTTCCTTTCTTTGATCTCTTTGGTCACCTCCCCCCACTCTTATTTTGAAAATGAAGAAAATGGTGACTTGCCTTAACTTGTTAAAACGCTTACTCTTCACCTATGTAGCAAGCATTTAGGGACAGAATTTGAACCCAGGTCCCAATTCCAGAGCCAACATGCTTTCCACTATACCAGAAGGGTTTAGCATAAAAAAGAATAAGATGTTGGTTTGTGGGTTCAGGAAATGAAGTGAAAGGGTGAAAAAAAGATGTGAGAATGAAAGTGTGGGGGGAATGAATAAGTAGTGGGGCTAATGTCAGCAGATGTGTTGGGCTGCTTGGAATTTTGAGATTAGATGAAGCCTGGCCGTTAAGATAGTGAATGGGAAAAAGAATGACGATGTGTGTGTGTGTGTGTGTGTGTGTGTGTGCGCGTGTGTGTGTGTGTGTGCGCGTGCTCTCAATAAGTGAATGATAAGGGCCATCTAAAGAAAGGATCTCTCCTGAGAAAGCTGAGGCTGGGGCCCCAGAGGGAGTAGAGGGAGTGCCAATGGCTTAACCAGCCAGCCCTTAGGAGGAGGATGTTCAGTTAGAGCGAGATGCTTCCAAGCTCCACCCACCCTTCCCCGCTTACCCCCAAAGCACCCCAAAGGAATAACCCCCCAGTTACCTTTTCAGGGGCTTGGGAGGTGGAGGCGGAGAAGAACAGCCATCTCTGGAGACCAGGAAACACACAGTCAGGTAGGTCATGTAATGAGAGCTTTGCAGCTGCCCCTGGAGCTGCTACATGCCTGTTAGAGAACACATGCTGGGGCAAGGAAAAAAGAAAAAATCAGGCTAGTCCTCAGCAGGGAGGGGAAGCCCTGCACAGCTTCCCAGGATTTGAGCGATCTGAGAATTGCACATACTGGGGATCCCTTCAGTCTCTGTATTAGAATATTTGGAGATTTAGAGATGGCTAGGTGGTGCTGTGGGGAGACAGCTGAACGTGGAATTACAAAGACCTGAGTTCAAATCCTGATTCAGTCACTTATCTAGCTCTGCAGTCCTGGGCAAATCACTTAGCCTCTGTTTTGCCTGTTTCCTCATCAGTACAATGGGACTAATAGTAGGACTTGATGAATAGGGTTGTAGTGAGCATCCAATGACTACATGTATAAACCTTTAAGGCTATATAATTGTTAGTTATTCTTATTAGCATAGCTGGAAGAGACCTCCAGGTTTAAATCACTCCTCTCACTCGGGACGTCACTTAAACTCTCTGGGTGTTGGTTTCCTCCTCTAAGAGGAGAGGATTGGATTGGAAAGTCTCCAAAATTCCTTTCTTCCAAGTCTGAATCTTTGTTGTTGAGTCGTTTTTCAGTCAAGTTCAGCTCTTTGTGACCCCGTTTGGCGTTTTCTTGGCAAGGATACAGGAATGGTTTGCCATTTCCTTCTCCAGTTCCTTGTACAGATGAGTAACTGAGGCAAACAGGGTGAAGTGACTTGCCCAGCGTCACACAGCTAGGAAGTGTCCGAGGCCAGATTTGAACTCAAGAACATAGTTGAGTCTTCTTGAGTCTGGGTCCCGTGCTCTATGCACTATGGCGCCACCTAGTTGCCCTGGATCTATGACTCATGCTCCGATTTCAGAAGAGATTGACAGAGAGTATAGGATTAGAGATGGAAAACTGAAAGGGGCCTTAATCTCATTTTACAGATGAGGAAACTGAGGCCCATGGGGCAAAGACACTTGCCCAAGGCATACAAGTAAGTAACAGAGCCAGGATTTGAAACAAGGTTCACTTGCTACAAATCTGGTGCCACAATATCATGTCACTTGTTATTCTACAGGAACTTTTGGCTAATGGTGTTTTTCAAGGGAATCCTGAGTCACAGAGTCAAGACCCTAGTGGAGTCTTGGACAAATGGCCAGTGTTGGGAAAGAAAGAATAAGAAATCAAAATTCTATGGGAACGAGATGGGATACCTGTCATCCCTGTTTGCCTATGGGAACGAGATGGGATACCTGTCATCCCTGTTTGCCATTGATGTGAGACCTTCCTTTTCAGTAAGCTTAGTGAAGATGAGCTTACATCCTAATGCTCTCCCTTGATTACAAAAAAGCAATCATTTTCTCCACCTGGGCAATGTTCCATGGAAGATCAGATATGAAAAAACAATAGAACAATAGGAACTTGACCCAGAGTGGTTTCTACTTCATGGAAAAAGACAAGAACAAGATAATTATAACAGATGCTGGTTGATTTATATACAGTCTTTTAAGATTTGCAAAATATTCCACATCTATCTTCCATTAGTGAGAGGCAGACTGGTATAGTGGACAGAGAACTGCCTTTACAGCCACAAAGACCTGGGTTCAAATACTGTCTCTGATACACACTGGCTGTGTGACCATGGAAAAATCATTTAACCTCTAAGTACTAAAGACCAGGGGTGTCAGACTCAGATTGTGGTGGCAAACCCACTAAATTGTGGGCTAATATTGACTTAGATAACCACATATTAACATCATCTATGTTCTGTTGTATTTAGCTAAATATTTTATTATTTATAATTATATTATATATTATATAATAATATCTAATTATTTAGTTAAATATTTCCAAATTGTATTTCTTTTCCTTTTTTTGGTGGCAATCAGGGTTAAGTGACTTGCCTAGGGTCACACAGCTAGTACGTGTCTGAGTTTGAACTCAGGTTCTCCTGACTCTAGGGTTGGTGCTCAACCCACTGAGCCATGTCACATAGCTATAAATTTCAATGCACTTTGGAAGTGTTAGGAACCACTTGTCTGGCTCCTCTCCTCTAGAGCTGCATAAGATTATAAGATGGTAGAGAAAATACTGAACTATATTGGTAGAGGAAGTTCCCTACGTAGCTCCAGGTTCTATTCCTTTCTCATTTGGACCTTACAATAATACATTGATTTGTAAGGTCCTTTACTGTTTCAAAACACTTCCAGATAAACGATCTCATTTGATCCAGACAATTGCCCCCCTTGAAGTAGGCAGTGCAGGTACGTTGCTATTGCTGAGTTGCTTTTCAGTTGTGACTGACTCTCTGTGACCCTATTTGGGGTTTTCTTGGAAGAGATACTGGAGTGGTTTGCCCTTTTCTTCTTCAGTTTATTTTACAGACAAGGAAACTGATGCGAACAAGCTTAAGTGACTTGCCCAGGGTCACAGACCTAGTAAGTGTCTGAGGCTGAATTTGAACTCAGATCTTGCGGACTCCATGCCTGACACTCTATCTACTATGCCACCTAGCTGCCCAGTACAGGTATTAGGAACCCCATTTTTGCAGACAAGGAAACTAAGGCTCAGAGAGGGGATTTAATTTACCCAAGAGCCAGGCATCAAGAAAAAAGCAACAGAAGAGAGAACAGAAAATCAGATTTTCTGAAGTTGGGCCAGAATTCGGTTCTGCATCTGATTTCCAGTTCAAGGCCCATTGAACAACCAATACACTAACCCATCCTCTCATTGTCAAACCTATTAATCAGAGGCCTGAATTCATGTCCATTGTCAGATCTAATAATTTGACTTTTGAACTAAGCCCTGGTATCTTGAGTGGGGTCATTTTGGCCAGAATTATCTAGGAATATAGTGTGTGTGTGTATTTTATATGTGTGCGTGTATATGTATGTATGTGCATACGCACACATATGTGTAGATATGTATTGCATGTCATGTATATATGTAATGTGTATATTTATATGTATATATTTTATATATGTGTGTGTATATTATATCTATATAAAAATCATCTTTTTTGATGGATCACTGGGTTTTCTAGACTTTCCCTGCTGTATATATAGCTACACATCACTTATGCCCCTGAGCCACACGACAGGATTCTCAGTGTAACCATATCTTGGAAGGCTGAAGTCATTTTAGAATGGACCTTAGTGTTTATTCACACATGAACACAAACATATACACATACATATAAAGTTGAATTGAAGGATTTGTGTTTCATGGTGGGGACCTAGACTGTCAACATTTCTACAAAGAGACTACTATAATCAGGACACAGAGTCTTACTTTAGGTACCAAATAATTATCCTGTTTAATAGAAGGTTAAACAGGGATCTGATTCATGTATTTTAAAGTTAATTTTCTCTGCTATGGTCATTAGAGTTTGTTAAACAACAAACATTTCAATAAGTATTTACTAAGTGTAGATTATGTTGCAGGCACTGTGCTGGATGCTAGGGAAGGAGCAGTTCAAATACCCAACAGTCCCTGACCTCAAGAAACTTACCGGTACTTAGGGGCATACAGTATGTACACAGAGAAGAAAATATAAGGTAATTGAAGGGGGAGAAAGTACTAACCAGTGGGAACAGGGAATGATTCAAGGAAAAGATGAATGAATGATTGAATGAATGAATGAATGAATTGAGAACTTCATTTTTAAGTGTTTACTATTTACAGAGCACTGGAAGTCACATTCTTTTTAGAATGAGTTTATTATTAATTAACAAGTATTAATTTTCTCTGATTCTTCCTTTTCCTCCTCCCCCCACTCACCACCTTATAATATAAGCACAATTAAGCAAAATACATGCCCCCATGGGTCGTGTCCAAAAATGTGTTTCATTCTGTTTTGTCCATGAATTCTCTCCTGTTCTAATTACAGGAGACCACACTTAGGGGGGACGGGGGGGCACTATTCTTCCTGGGATTCTTGGGCTCAGTGTCTTGAACTGTCTCGACCATGATTGGAGGGAAGGTAAGGGTGCTGTTTTGACCCACCTGGCACATGCTGTCTTCTGCCTCAAAGTGCCTTGTTGCTTCAGCTAGACTGGCTTGCCTAGTCCCATCAGGGACAGTTGGTTTAAAATTGGGGGTGGGGGGTTGGCAGAGGTGTCAGGGATAATGGGCCCCTTCTCTACAGGGTTTGCTCCCCTGCCTGCTGTCTGTGGGGGCCAAGTTGGAAGCAAGGTTTGTAAGGTCTGAGGGTGGGGGGAGGTTCCCAGATTCCTGTTGGGGTCTTGGGTAAATGAGGGTTTGGAGACAAAGATTTGGGGCAGTCTGTGCTTTGGGGCAAATTTATTGTCTTTGCTGACCTTTTTATGTGGAATTGAGATATTCAAAACCTCTGACTCTCTTCCAAGGTGTGGGATGCTTCATCTATACCTGAAAGCATCTTGATCTTATGTTTCATTGTCCCTTATGACCTTCAACATTTCTGAAGTTGAAATGAGGCATATCTTTACATCTTCCCCTCAATGAAAAATTTGCAGTCCCTGAAAATCACTTGGGTTCAAAATAACATACAGATATCAATCAATAAACATTTATTAATCACCTATTATGTGACAGCATTTCTAGTAGCTCATGTAGTTGAAACAGGTTCAGTACAAAGTATTATACACCCTATACATAACATTCATCATGTACAAAGCGGAGTTACTTGAAAAGGTACTAAAACTTTGGGATACCTGTATTTTTGGACATAACCAATGTAGGAATTTGTTTTTCTTGACTGTCATATTTGTTATAAGGGGTCTTTTTCTTCTTTTTCAATGGGGAGGAAATAAATGTTTGTTAATTGGAAACAAATCTCTTTATTTTTATTATAATTCTATACTTTGGTCAGAAATAAGTCTGGCTAGGAGGCTATAGGCTAAGAGGCATTTTTTTTCACATAAGAGCTTCGTACTTGTAACTTTCTAGATGCTATTTGGTTAGGATTGTGCATAACCACTTGAATGTGGCTTGTTTTCTTACTGTTTCCTTCCAAAGGCAAAAATGTCTTCAGTTCTTTCACAACTGTGACTAATATGGAAATATATTTTACACGATAGCAAATGTATGAATGATATCTAACTAGCTACCATTTTCTGAAGAGAGGAGAAGAGGGAGGGAGGGAGGTAGAAAAATGTGGAACTCAAAATCTTGTGAAAATGAAGGCTTTTGAAAAAATGTTCTTGACGTGTAACTGGGGGAAAAATAAAATACTATTAAAAGACAAAAAATGTCTTTGGATAGTTTTGTCAATGTACATTTTGCTGTTCCTTGAATAAGATACTCTATCTACCTCCTGACTCTGGGCATTTGCATTGGTGGTTCCATGCCTGGAATTCTCTCCCTCCTCATTTCATTGCCCAGCTTCCTTAAGTCCCAGCTAAAATCCCAGGAAGCCTTCTGCAATCCCCCTCTTAATTCTAGTGCCTTTCCTCCACTAATTATCTCTAATTTGTTCTGTCTGTATCTTGTTTGTACATAGTCATTAGTGTGTTTTTTCCCCCATTAAACTGGGAGCTCCCCAAGGATGGGGACTGACTTTTGCCTTTTTTTTTTTTTTTGTACAGTGCCTGGTTCGTGGCAGGTGCTTAATAAATGGTTATTGACTTACAGAAGCTCGAGCAGTTTGCAGGTACTTACACTCTCCTAGGATGCAGCAGGAGTTAATCCCACTGTCTTTTAGACATGAGAACAAGGACCATACTTCTTAAATATGTCTTCTACCCTCTGAGGTCAGTGAAATCTTGTTCTCTCTAGTTTAAGACTCTTCTCTTGATCTAGATGCCCAAAGACATAGTGCAGTGCCTTCAGGGTCATAGCATGAAAGTCTTGGAGTAGCGTCAGTTTCTTCCTGGCACCATATTTGAGGTCAGTTACAATCCAGTAGAGTATGTCATTACATGGCTCCAAATTCTGTCACTGTCTTAATTTCCTCCAGGAAATAAAATTTGACGTCCTGAGAGGCAGTCCCTCTCTTTATTGCTTACAGGACTTCTTATATTCCTTCATCACACATTTGTTCCAGACCAATCAGCTAAGGACAACTGAGGTCAAGAGAACTGGTTTCATGCAACAAAATTCTCATATACTGGTGGTATCCCTTTGAATTGATGTCCCAAGTGCTCAACTATACTTTCATTTGATTACAAACCACCACTGGGTATCCCAGGTGTCTCTTCATGTCTTCTTGGAGTTTTACCATAAGTTCAATGCCATGATTCTACAGTATAAGGAATCTTTATCCATATTAGTCTTTCTTGACCAGTACCATGTGCTGAATTCACAGCTAGCTGGTGCTGTTAGTCAGCTCCATCAGGAAGCATCCAATGTAGGCATTGGTCAAAATATATTAATGGATTGTTGTCTATTCACAATTTATTGTGAAATCAACATTCTACTTCAGAGTCAAGAACTCTAAACCTCACTGCCAATGAATCTGGTGAAGGCAGTAGGTTTTTGGTGACCATCATTGTTTTGGGGACAGAACTGCTCCCAAGCCTTTCAAGCTAGCATTAGTATTTGGCATATAGGGTTTTCTCAGGTTTTCGCAGGCCAACACAAGTGCATGCTGAAGCAAATGCCTCTTTATGTCTTTAGGAAGCTATTCATTGCTTCCATATCAAGGGTCTTCAAATGGCTTCCATAGGTTTAAGCCATCTAACTTTTATTTTTTTTCTAAAATGATTATATTGTTGTCGAGTTGTTTCAGACCCTTTTGGGGGCTTTCTTGGCAAGGGTACTAGAGTGGTTTGCCATTTCCTTCTCCAGCCCATTTTACAGATGAGGAAATGGAAGCAGAGTTAAGTGATTTGCCCAGGATCACCCAGCCAATAAGTGTCTGAGGCCAGATTTGAACTCATGAAGATGAGTTTCTTGATTCCAAGCCCAGTGCTCTGTCCGTTGCACCACCAAAAGATGATGATGACGACGATGACGATGGTGGTGGTGATGATGATGATGACGATGAGGATGATGATGGTGATGATGACAAGGATGATGATGACAGCTATTTACATAGCACTTTAGGGTTTGCAAAATACTTTGCCAACATTATCTCATTTTTTCCTGACAAAAACTCTGGGAGATAGGAGATATTATTATCCCAATTTTGTGGATGAGAAAACTGAGTCAGACAGAGATTAGGTTACATGTCCAGGGTCATGCAGCTAATGTTTGTGGCTGAATTTTGAACTCAGGCTTTCCTGAAACCAGGTCCAGTAGGTTCTAATTACTGTACCTCTTAGCTGCCTGTTCTGCTTTAAACTATAAGTCTCTTTAGAGCCGGGATTGTTTTTTGCTTTTCTCTTTATATAAGTACTTAGCATAGTATTTGGCACATAGTAAGTGCTTAACAAAACAAGGATGCTTGTTGATTTGACTTGCTTCTGGTTCTTTCTAATTATAGATATTTTTGTGAGATCAGTGATCATTGAGAGAATTAGCAACAGCAGTCTAATTCTTCACAAATTGTCATAGTAGCGATTGAATCCTTAAAAAACAAACAACTTTAACTTTCATGGGTTCTTTGGAGATGGTCTATTGAG
Organism: Notamacropus eugenii; assembly: GCF_028372415.1. NCBI lineage: Eukaryota > Metazoa > Chordata > Mammalia > Diprotodontia > Macropodidae > Notamacropus > Notamacropus eugenii. The sequence continues at coordinate 24,849,202 of NC_092875.1, read as the reverse complement.
AAATGCTAACCTTTTCTCCGGATTAGGACTCACTCCTTGCACCTTTGCTGTGTGACCCACTGACTGCAATGGAGACTCTGAAAAACTGGCCATTTGTCAATGAACAACCTCAGTCACCTATCTGTCCTTATGTTCATCTAGGGTCTTTTCAAAGACAGTAAGGTCCTCCAGGTCATCTGAGTATGCTAACACTTCCATTTTGTTCATATCCCCAGCTACCTTCTCCATAAGTTACTGAAAGGTGGCAGGCACTCCCGAGATCCCTTGAGACATCTACTCAAAATGGTAAAAATTCATCTGGGCAGATGAGAGCTATCTCCTCTTTGTCTTCTCCTACCTTTGGTATTAAGCACTATCCACTGTGTAAACCTCCATTGAGAACCTAGCAATCCAGCCAAAACATTTTGAATTTTTGGCATGGTGTCCTGGTATACTCTAGCCCTTTTATTGAAAGTTGACACTCCACACAATTTATATCTTCCTCCCAGTCTTCTTTCATGCCATTACTATAAGTAGTGTATATGGATGGCTGAGCTCTGTGATCCTGTTGATAATTTCAGAGAGCTTCCCTGTTAATGGTCTAGAGCCCATGAAGCGGATTCTGTGAATTTCTCCTGGGACACATCCTACTTTTGAATGGAAAACACCTTAGTCTTCTTACTAAGATGGTGCCTTATCCAGTCCTTAATTCTTCAGGCACCAGGGAGTCACCACAGTAATGTTTCTCTTGAACTGTTCCTACTTTGGAGAAGTCAGTACCTGATAGCAATTTTGCTTCTATCTTTGTGAATGCTTCTGCACAAGCTGTGGAGAAAGACAAAATGTTCAGTGACTGAATCCTGGAGTACATTGCTAATGTAACCCAAAACTCATAAGGCACTCCTTATAGATGGAGACAGATTACTCAACGTTCAGTTCTGGGAAGTAGAGCAAGCATCTCACTCAAGTCAGCTTTTTCTGAAGTCTTTCTCTCTGTGGGTACCTCTCCCTAAAGAGAATTTAACACTGAGTCTCCTCTCTCAAAGCTGGAGCCCAGAAGACCAGGATCTCTCTATCCCAAGCTCTGATCAACTTCTTTCTCCCCTCCCTCCTCCCCAACACAAAGTACTGTGTAATCAATCTCCACCAAATAGCATGCTCTTATGCAAATGAGTTTTGAGCCCCTGGTTACATTCAGATAATAGGTAGTATTAATATATCCCTTTAAGGTGTGCAAAGTGCTTGACAAATTGTCTCATTTGATTCTCACAACAACCCTAGGAGGTAGGCACTATTATTATCTTGAATAACCTGGCATTGGTCCTTAGCATATCAGAACCAAGGTATCTCCTTCCCTATGAACACCCACTACATCTTGGCAAACTATACCAAACTCACTCTATTGCAGCCTAAATATGGAGAGCCCTTGTCATTTAGACCATAGATTTCCAACTCTTTCATAGGATCAATGGAATTTTCTTCAAGCGTTTCTCCTAGGAATATTGGAACATAATGGTCACCTTGGAGCCTCTGTCCAGTAGAGTCATGTATCTTCAGCTTCCAAGCTTTACTTTCCGTCCTGTGCAGGGTGCTATGAGTCCAGTTGGGTACACAGGTATGAACACTGTAGCTATAATAGCCAAAAACAATGCACAACACTGAAGGAGACACAAGGTTTACATAAGACAGATCCCTGCCTTTCCTTGTCCTCAAAGACTTGCAGTGTGATAGGGAGATAAAACTTGACAGAATCTATAATATATAATAACAGTTTGATTTAATTTAACTTCTTTACTATGCACGCTTATTGCAGGTCAGGCACTCTTTTAGGTGCTAGAAACACAAAGACAAAAAAACCCCAAAAACCAAAAAGCCAGCTCCTGCCTTCAAGGAGCTTACATCCTTCCAGTACATTAAAAGGACAGAAAAGAGTGAGAAGCCATGTAGTAAAAGAATAAATGAATGTCAAATTGTGACTATGAGTGTTACAGGAATTCTGATGAAGGCTGGAGTAGATAAGGAAGTCTTCAAGGTGGAAGTGAGAACAGATGGTCTTGAAGGATGGATAGCATTTGGACAGATGGTGTGGAGTGGAGATGAATTTAGTAAAAGGGTAATGAAAGGAGGGAAAGCATCTGGTTACAGATATTCTGACCCTGTCTAACAGGTTCCATGGCTCTCCTCAGTCCTGGCCTTTTCAGTTGGCATGTGTTCAGGTACAAAAGAGATGAGGAATAATAGCCAGGAACCAGGAGACTGAGGTTCTAGTAATAGCTCTGCTGGAATCTCGCTTTGTGACACTCCCCGTGTAGCACAGGGCCTGACATATAGCAGCTGGTGATAGATAAATGCGTCTTGATTGCGTGACCAGTTGATTTGAGTTTCCACTATGAGTCTTAATTATTTTTGTATCTCTGAAACCAGAGTTGGATTAGATTACTTTTTCAAGTAGATTTATTGGTGAATTTTGTTTTTTTATCATCTAATTTCCCAAACATCCCTTCCCCTCCTTCCCTTCCTAGACAGCTATCCCTTATAACAAAGAATTTTTTAAGAAAAAGAGGAAGAAGAGGAAGAATATTCAGCAAAATCCATCAAAACTTCAAAAAATACTGTTATTATGTGTAGGGTTCCACATCTATGGAGCCTTCACCTCTGCGAAGGAGGGTCCATGGAGAGGGAGAGAGTTTTCTCCAAACATCTTCTTTTGGGCCAAGCCTGTTCTTTATAATTTCACAATTCAGTTTTGGTTGGTTTTTTTTTTTAATTTAAATAGATTGGGTATCCTGCTTTCCTGGTTTTGCTTACTTCACTTTGTATCAGTTCATATAAATCTTCCCAGACTTCTCTGTATTAGTCACATTATTTGTTTCTCACAGACCATTGATAAGTCATGACATTCATGTGCCACAATTTATTTAGCATTTCCCAATCTGTGAGCATTGACTATGTTTCTAGTTCTTGGGCATGTGGGAGGCAGAAAAGTAGAGAAAAATTAAGCACTGGACCAGTGGTCTGGGTGCCATTAATTTTAGCAAACTTCCACATTCTAGATCTATGATCTGGAGTCATTTCCCTGGGTTCTTTCTCCTTCCTTTCAGCTCTAATATTTTATGATGTAAGGCCCCTCCCAGCTCTGACATCCCCTGTTCTAAGGCCCCTTCCAGGTCTGACATTCTATGATTCTTTGTCTCTGCCCTTTAGGGCTGAGTGAGAAAGCATCCAACCCTGCACTCTTCCGATGACCCCTTTGGGGCTGTCCTCCCAGTTGCTAACGATCAATCACTCTCTCTTGTGTCTCAGTCATTGGTTACTGCCTCTTCTCTCCCCTCCCCTCCCTGCTCCCAAGGGCATTCAGCTGCTGGTAATGAGGTCTATTGGCCTTGCCCAAGAACCCTGGCAGGTCAGGCCCTCGGGTGTCCCTACCTTCTCCTGGCCCTGCCCCCACCGCACCCCAGCATCTGTCCCAGGGACCATCTGAAAACGGTCAGTATCCCTGCTTATGGGAAGGGTCAGTTGGGTCCCATAGAGTTTGCCCAGACAAGGGAAGGAAGAGACCAGTGGGTGAGGTTGGAGAGACGAAGGCCCTGGACAAACGCTGCTAGAGAGCTGCGGCCTCCAGACGCCTCTCCCCAGACTTCCCAACCTCCCCTAAGGCTCGCTTGACCCAGACAGCCACGTTGAAGGTCGAGCGGCTGCCTGGGCGCTGCTGGGTGGCGCCTGCCACCCCCTGGAAGACTGTGGCACTGCAAGCAGTGTTGTCCAGTCATTTCAGTCCTGTCCAACTCTTTGCAACCTCATTTGAGGATTTTTTGGCAGAGATCCTGAAGTGGTTTGTCATTTCCTTCTTCGGCTCATTTTACAGATGAGGAAACTGAGGCAGAGTGAAATGATTTGCCTAGGGTCATACAGTTAGGAAGTGTCTGAGGCTGGATTTGAACTCAGGAAGATGAGTCTTCCTGACTCCAGGCTGGGCACTGTGTGCACTATGGCGTCCCCTAGCTGCCCCCAGATATCTGCCTATAGGTCATGAAAAGGAAAAACAAAGAATCAACAGCTTTTAGGGCATGGAGAGACACAGAGATCAGCCAGTTCCAATCCCTTCAATTTCACAGATATGCACTTGGCACAGTACCTGGCACAGAATAGACACCGCATAAATGTGAGCTATTGTTAGTATTAATCTGTAAAATGAGGGAATAGAATTCTACCACTTCTGAGATACTTTACACCTCCAGACCCACAATCCCTAAAGTTCTGGAGGGGGTCTGAACCCTCAGCTGCTGGCATTGGCTCAACATGCCTTTGGGATGAGGCCAAGGAATCCTTCCTCTCCTGACCAGTGGCCACCTGCCTCAGTGTAGACCATGGGGTCATATATGTTGAGCTGGAAAGGCTTTTTGAGATGATCTGTTTCCTTCTATAGATAATGGAAAGAGATTTGCCTGAATCCACACAGAGCCAGGAGAACCCAGGTCTCCCAAATCCCAGCTATGAACCATTCCCATTCTGACCAGTCACTAGCTCGGAATTCAGCCCTGTCTCACTTCTCATAGCCACCCTAGCCCAGCTTTGGGAGTTAGGAGGCTTAATAAATAATATCTGACGAGGGCAGTGATGACTCTGTGCTGGGTGGGACAACAGGCACAAAGGAATCTGGGCATGTTCCCAGGATGCCAAAGCATTTGTTCAACAGATATTGATCGCCCACTTACAATATGCAAAGTCCTGCATGGTACTAGGGTGCGTATGGGTGTACTGGTGGTGATGTGGGGGTAGGGGGAGAAAGTAAGATGAAAAAGAACCAGGTACAGTAAGCTTACAGTCTGCCTGGTGACACAAGATAGATGGAGATTAAAAAAAGATAAGGAAAGAAGGGTTCAGAAGGCTTAGGAGTTCAATGGAAGGATTGAAATTTAACAATGATAAATATAAAATCTTAGGTTCCCAAAAAACTAAACTTCAGAAGTATAAGATTTGGGAGGGACAGTTAGAAAGTGATTTGTCTGAAAAAGATCTGGCAGTTTAGCCAATCAATATAGGTCACGATCAATATAGTGTCCTATGGCAGCCAAAGGGAAGAGGAAAGAATAGGCATTATGGAGCGCCTACTGTATGCCAGGCACTGTCCTACATGCTTAAACAAATATGGTCTCATTTGATCATTGTTGAGAGGTAGATGTTATTATTATCCCCATTTTACAGTTCGGGAAACTGAGGAAGATAGAGCCATCTAGAGGCCAAGAAAGGTAATTCCATTTTTGACTGGATTAAGATAAGACATCATGTCCCTGGAGGTATACCAACCCTGATCAGACTTCATCTGGAGTATCGTGTTAAAGCTCTGAGCACCATGTTTTAGGAAGGACTTTGCCATATGAGGATTGTCTGAAGGAACTGGGATGTTTAGCCAAGTAGTTCAGCGGTTAGAGAACTGGACTGGAAGTCTTGGAATCCGACCTCAGATACTCACCACCTGGATGACCATGGGCAAAGTCATTTTTTCTCTCGGTTTCCTCAACTGTAAAATGTGCATCAAAAACCCTGCCAGCTCTCAGGATTCTTGTGAGGATCAAATCAGACAAGAGAGGGAAAATGCTTTTGAAAACTTAAAGCCTAAAATAAATGCTAGATATTATTATTCTTGGAGAAGAGAAAACTCTGTAAATAATAGCTGTCTTCAAGTACTGAAAGGCTGTCATATGGAAGAGGGGATTAGCCTTATTCTTCTTGGTCCCTGAGGGCAGAACCAGGAGCTGTGGGTGGAAGTTGGCAGAGTCAGATTGACAGTCAGAATAGCTAACATTTATGGACAGAGTGCCTTAAGACTTACAAAATGTTTTATGTAGGTCATGTTATTTGGTCCTCACAACAACCCTGAGATGGAAGTGCTCTTATCATACCCATTTTACAGATGAAAACTTGATGTTGAGAGAGGTCAAGTGCCAATGAGTGGTATCTCACCACCTGGATACCAGCACAGTCCAAATAACCATTCCCTCAGGTAGAGCAGATCCTTGCTTGGGTAGGAGTTAAACCAGATGGGCATTAGGGGCCCTTTCAGCTCTGAGGCTCTGTGATCTGTGATCCTGGAGGTCCCCCAAAACTCAGGCCTCCTGCTTTTCTTCAGTCTCTGAGGAGAGATCACGAGGTCCATCCTGATCACCCTCTGGCAGGCAGTGGGATGTGCTGGAAAGAGTCCAGCTTGGCCTTGAAAGATCTGGGGACTGTGTATATGACCTTGGGGTAGTTGTTGCCTCTTCCTGGGCAGTTATTAGTCAGAACAATGAATAGAATGTAGTTGTTGCCTCTTCCTGGGCAGTTATTAGTCAGTACAATGAATAGAATGCTGGGCCTGGAGTCAGGAAGACCTGGCCTCAGACATTTACTCCCTGTGTGCCCCTAGGCAAGTCTTTCTGCCTCAGCTTCCCCAAATATAAAATGGGGATAATCAGAACACCCACCTTGCAAGATTGCTGTGGAAACCAGAAAGAGTATTTGTTTAAAAAAATAAGAAGTGCCTGGCATAGAGTTAATTAATGTTTTTTCCCTCTTCTTACCCCCATCCAAAAAAAAAAAAATGAGGTTATCATATTCTGTTTCTGTGCTGCAATTTTGTCATCTATAATAAAGGTGGAGTTGTTCTAGATGTGAGGTCTGTGAACTTGTTTTAAAAAATATTTTAATAACTGTATTCCAATATAATTTATCTCTTTTGTAATCCTATATATTTTATTTTATGCAGTTGAAAATATGACTCTGAGGAGAAAGTCCATAGGCTCCACCAGACTAGCCTCTGATGAGGTTTCTTTTAGTTCTAAAATTTTGTGATCCTCAGAATTGATCAACCACTTATCATCCGAGAGAGTTCAGCAATTAGCACAGTGCATGTAGTAGGTGATTAATTAATGCTTGTTGACGTGAGTGTGGGCAGATCACTTCTCTGTGCACAAGGTCAGAGAATTAGGGCTGGAAGAGACCTTAGAGGTCATCTAATCCAGCTTGTGGGGAAATGGCCTAGAGAGAGAAAATTATTTGCCCAAATTTATACAGGAAGTAAACGGCAAAGCTTGGATTTGAACCCAAGGCCTTTGATTCCAAATCTAGGAGCACTGTTTCCATTAGACCAGGGGTAGGGAACCTGAGGCCTTGAGGCCACAAGGTTGCTGGTTCCCTACCCCTGCATGAGACCATACTGAACTTCATTTTCCTTATCTGTAAAATGGGGATTTTGGGAGAGAAGAGGTATTAGATTGACTACCAGATTGAAGGTCTACAGAGCCATTGTACTGACCTCATTGTTGTATGCCTGTGAAACATGAACAGTCTACCAGTGCCATGCCAGGAAACTGAATCGCTTCCATTTGAACTGTCTTGGGAAGATTCTGAAGATCACCTGGCAGGATAAGGTAGCAGACACTGAAGTCCTTGCTCAAACTGAACTGCCAAGCATTCAAACTATGCTTCAGAGAGTGCAACTCCGATGGGCTGGCCATGTTGTTTGAAATGCAAAACGTACACTTGCCAAAAAGACTATTTTATGGAGAACTCACATGGGGCAGGTAGTCACATGGTGGTCAGAAGAAGAGATACAAGGACACTCTCAAGGCTCTCTCAAGAACTTTGGATTTGACTGTGCAACATGGGAGACACTGGCACAAGACCGCTCAGCATAGCGTGTCCACCTCAGAAAGGGTGCTGTGCTCTATGAGCAAAGCAGAAATGAGACAGCACAAAGTAAACATAGGATGTGTAAATTTGAAGTATCCACCCTAAATGTCCACACAGACTATCTGTGCCCAACCTGTGGTAGAGCATTCCGAGGTCGTATTGATCCAATCAGCCACAGTCGGACACATTGAAACTTCACTTTATCGTGGTGATATCATTTTGGTCCTCTTTGAAAATGAAGGATAACCACCACCACCAAAATGAGGATCGAGGTGCTAGTGAGGAAAATGCCTGGTAAACCTTATATTATTCTGGAAATGGGGGATCATTTTTCTCTGAAGGGGGAAGGGAGAGCAGAATGAGCTGCCTGGGAGCCATGCTGACCACCCTTCCTTTTGTTTTCTCTCCTTATGCAGGAAAGCCATGGTCGAACACCTAAGGTAGGACCTCTAGGCATCCTGTGTCCCCTGTCCGTCTCCCCTGCTCTCTGACCCTGGGACAAGAGTCATCAGGAAGGAGGCTTAGCCGCTATAGGAGCACAGTAAACATCTCCAGCTGCCAGAAAGGCTGGCTTCAAACCCTTAGCCCAGATCAGCTTGGCCTTGTATGGCCTCCAGGGACAGATAAACCCAGCAAGCTGGCAGAGGAGGATTATTTTGAGGTCAGCTGCCCTGGGGGCCTTTAAACCTCTGAACATCAAGGCTCTCCCTGTTCAGTTCATAAGAGGAAGCCCCAGATGCCACACAGTGGGAGGAGGGGTCCTAGTCTTGGATCAGCTCCTCCAGCAAGAGTGAAGCAAAGTAGCTGCCTTTTTCAGTACATTCTACTGAAGCTGATTTGAACGAGGGCAATCCTAGAACACAGAATATAGACTTTTAAAGATGGAAGAGACCTTACGACACAGAACACAGGATGGGAGAGAAGGCTTTAGTCAATCAGTAAACATTTATTAAGCACCTACTATGTGCCTGGCATTCTGCTAAGTTCAAGAGATACAAAAAAAGTCAAAAGATAGTTCCTATCTTCAAGGAGCAATGGTAGAAATGGAAGGGACCTTAGAACAAAGAAGACAGAGTAGTTGAGCTGGAAGGTGTGTGGGATGGCTCAGGTCCCTACATAAATCAATTACTCAGAGGCCTCTCAAAGTGATGACAGAAAAGTGATTTATTCGATTCTCGAGAAGCGGGGCTCACCTATAGGAGTAGGAAAGCCGAAGACAAAGAACAGGACAGTGATTTATATAGACCCTAACGCAAGTCCCTCCTCCCCCCACTGACCATTATCCTCATTAGCTGAGAATATGGTCTTACATTCTAGACATGAAATCTAACCAATCCCTTTTGAAATGAAGACATCGAGGAATTATGTAAGTTTTGTCCAATCATTGAGACCCTAATACACTACACAGTTTTATATCCTTATATGGAACTATTCTATTCTAAAAATATTGTAACCTTGAGCCTTTAGGCCTTACCTCACCCCTGGGAGAAAAATTACAATCTGAGGAGTCTTCACTAAGTCTATCCCACTCAAAGGGATCTCAGAATCAGCACAAAGAATTTTAGAGATGGAGGAAAATTTAGAACATAGAGCATTAGAGAAGTAAGGGTGTCTGAACATAGATTAAAGAGTTTTAGAGATGGAAGGGAACTTAGAACCTAGAACACAGAATGTGAGAGAAATTGCAAGGGAATATAGAAGATGTTCAAATAAGGGTTCTTAATCTGGGGTTGGTGAACTTGTTTTTAAAACACATGAATAACTGCATTTCAGTTTAACTGATGTATTTGGTAATCCTGCAGTTATTTCATGCATTTAAAAATGCTGCTCTGAGAAGGGATCCTTTGGTTTCACCAAACTGCCAAGGGCATCTATGGCACATACAAAAAGGTTGAGAGCTCCTGCAGCCAGAGCTGGAAAGGACCTTGTAAGTCACTAGGGTGAGTCACTCAACCTACTTAGGCCTAGGTAACCTAGGCTGGACTAGGTAGCCCTCAGGGTTCCTTCCATTTCTAGACTTATCATCTATGAAAAGAGAATGAAGGAGAGATATTAGAACTTTGAATATTAGTCAATGGGATGGACCTTGGAACATAGAACACAAAGTGTTGGACCTAGAAGTGACTTTAGGAATCATCTCTATTTCAATGTATTTTATTTGACTTGTTACAAGGGACAATGGGGACCGGTGGGGGAATAAATTAGTTAGAAAAGAGTATTAGTAAAACATAAAAGATGTACAAGAAAACCAAAAGAATTTCAGAACAAAGCACAAATAGGGCATTTTGTTACTATCTTGCTAAATGTAATAGACACCTTAAAAAAAAGGACTGCTCTATGCCAAACCCCTCACTTAAAAGAAAAAAATTCTAAACTTAAACTCCCCCAAAAGCAAGCATTTAAAATATATATAGCAGAACACAAAAAGAGTGTATATATGTGTGTGTATGTATGTATATATACATATGAAACTGAGTCTCCCTTTTATACAGCTCACTTTTTTTAAAAGTATGCAATAAATTTCACACAACTTTCAAAATTGTCCTACTTATCTGTGCTTCCTTCTGAACTTTCTTCTGTTCTCTTCTGTATATTTAGCCCCTCACTTTTCTCCTTTGCACTACACCATCCTCCTGGTCCCTCAGGCTCCCAACCTAGGAGTCATCATGAACTCCTCACTATCTGTTACCACCCCTGTCCCACCCCTCCCCCATATCCAAGTTGTTCCAAGGCCTGTAGATTTTACCTCTGTAGCATCTCTTGTCCATTTCATCTTTGCAACATCTCTTGTCCCTTTCACCTTTGCAACATCTCTGGTCCATTTCACCTTTGCAACATCTCTTGTCCCTTTCACCTTTGCAACATCTCTGGTCCATTTCACCTTTGCAACATCTCTTGTCCCTTTCACCTTTGCAACATCTCTGGTCCATTTCACCTCTACAACAACTCTGGTCAATTTCACCTCTGCAACATCTCTCAAATATGCCCCTTTCTCTCCTCTGGTACTGCATTCACCCTGGTGCAGGCCCTCATCACCTCACACCTGGATTGTTGCAATAGCCATTAGTGGATCTGTCTACCTCAAGTCTTTCCCCACTCCAATCCATCCTCCATTTAGCCACCAAAGGGATTTTCCTAAAGCACATGGCCAATCATGTCACTCCCTACTCAATAAACTCCACTGTCGTCCCTATCACCTCCAGAAGCAAATATAAAATGTTGCTTGGCATTCAAAACCCTTCATAACTTAGCCCCCTCCTACTTTTACAATCTTCTTAAACTTTACTCTGCACCTTGTATTCTTCCATCCAGTGACACCAGCTTCCTGGCTTTTCCATGAACAGAACACCCCATTTCTCATCTCTGACATTCTCTCTGGCTGTCCTCCATGCCTGGAGTACTTTCCTTCCTTTGCTCCAACTACTGACCTCCCTGGCTTCCTTTAAGTTCCAACTACAATCGCACCTTATACCGGAAGGCTTCCACACCCCCTCTTAATTTTAGTGCTTGCCTTTTGTTCACTATTTCTTTTCTATCCTGTATATCCTGTAGCTTGTTTTCTATACATATTTGTTTGCATGCTGTGCCCCTCTATGGATTGCCAGCTCCTTGTGGGTCAGGACTTTTTGTGCCCTCAGTGCTTAGCACAGTGCATGAAACATAGTAGGTGCTTGATAAATGTCTACTAATTAATTGATTTATAGTGAAGGAAGCTGAAGCCCACAAAAGAGAAGTAATTGGTCCAAGATTTCAGTGAGGAAAAGGCAGAACTCCTTGACAAATTTTTATTGAGATTTTGGTTTTTTTATCACCGTAGTACCCCATATATCCCTCCCAAAGAATTTCCCATGGCACATTTTTGGAGAAGAAAAAAAGTCAGCAGAACTGATTGATACATTAAAAAAGTTCAAAAAATGGTGGCTGTGTTTTGCTATTTTCGTATCCCCAGCATAGTGTCTGACATGTTGGCTCTAATTCTGTGATCTTTCATGTACATTATGATGTGCCCAAGAGCACACAGGGGATAGTTGTTCTATTCTTAGCCTGTTTGAATAAGAAAATCAAACCTGGTATATGTTTATTCCTGCCTAGAGATACTTCCGCTTTCTTTCCATGACTTAGGGATAGACTTTTTTTCACAGCTGTTGCTGACATCTCTCTGGCTGGCTTTTGCCAATCTACTGTTTATTCAGTTTTCCTGAATGCCAGCTGTTAACTCTCAGCCCTCCAGACTTCTACCTGTAAGAATGAGAAAAGCAAATGAGAAAGCAAAGGGAATCAAAGTTTTCAGACTTGTGAGCCTGCAAAAATGCCAAACAGACAGAAACAAGAATACTATGGGTGTAGACAGACTCACTGCCTCCTGGAGCTGGGAGGGACCTGCTGGGAAGGTCCAGCTCCTTCATTTTCTGTTTCCTTTTTCATGGGGGTGATCAGTGGGCCACAATTCTTGTTGTGCACCTGCTCCCAAAGTGGTCGCTCCACCAGCGCACAGGCAGAGTTTTAAGGGGTCTGGGCTGTCACAAGGCCTGCTACCAACCCAGTTGGATCTTCTTTTCTACCACTCCCTAGCTGATCCTCAGCATGTCCTTGTCTACACTCTACATTCTCCAGTTTCCTCTCTTGTAAAACGAGAATAACCACACTTGCACTCCCTGCCTCCCAGAGCTATCAACATAAGTAAAGAGTTTTGTGCATTGCAGAGCCCTTTGGAAATGAGTTAATCTTATTAATAATGACAGCTTGAATTGATACAGCATGATAAGGTTTGCAAAGTGCTGAGAGCTGGAAGGACCCTTGGAGGTCATCTAGTTCAATGGTCTCATTTGGCAGAAACTGAGGGGGAAAGGAGGAAACTGAAACAGAGACAGAGAGAAAGAGACAGAAGGAGAGGGAGAGACAGAGACAAAAAGACAGATACGAAGAGGGAACTGGGTCCAGATAGAGACAGACGGAAATAGAAACAAAAAAGAGACAGAAAGATGAAGAAAGAGAAGTGGGCAGAGATAGAGAGGGAGAGACAGAGGAGAGAGACACAGAGACAGGGAGGGCCAGAACAGAGGTAGGACGGAGGGAAAGAAACAGACTGACAGACACTCAAAGGGAGACAGAGATAGCGGACAGACGCGGGAAAGGGGGAAGGAGAAGACTCAGAGAGGGAGAAAGAAGGGGGGAGGAATGGTGAACATCCAAGGTCACACAGGTCGTAAAACAGCAGCGTTGGGATTTGAAGCCAGGTTTAAAAATTCAGTGATTTTTTTCATTCCTTGACCTTAAGAGGATTCTGGGAGAAGAGTTGATCTCAGATTTAGAGCTGAAAAGAGACTTTCTCCCCTCTCCCAAGTCTACCGCACAATTGCCTCATTTTACAGATGATGAAACTGAGGCACAGCGGGGTTAATCGTGACTGAAGGGGGTAAGCATCGGAGCTGAATTTGAACCCTGGTTCTGCGACTCCAAATGCAGCGCGCTCTCCTCTGCGTCACACGGAGATGGGCCAGAGTCCAGCCTCTACCACCGGGAGGCTGGGCAGCCTTGGGTAAATTCCTCAGCCTCTCTGGGCTGGTTTCCCTCGATGGAGCGGTCCAGTCCCCGGCAGGTCGAACTTCCCAGGACGGTCTACGCCTCTGCTTTGTAAACTGAATAAAATATTCCGTAATGCGGCGCTCTTTGTATCCTCAGCCCTTAGTGCCGGGTGTACGGGAGGTGCTTAATGAATGCTTAACGACCGACTGACTGACGGGACTGAAGCTGTCCGGGTCCATAGAACCGTCCGGCACCGATGATCCAGAACCAACAAATGTCACGTGGGTACACCATTCCTACCTGCGCAGAACAGGGGCGGAACTTTGGAAGCCCCGAGCGCCAACGACGCATGCGGAGTAACCGGCGGCAAAGGCAAACCTACCAAGGCCGGACACCCGCAAGATCTGCTAGGTGCGCATGCGCTTCAACATGGCGCCGGGAGGGGAGGATGGGGGCGAAGCTCCCGGCGTACAGCGCATGCATCACGTGAGCTAGAGGCCTGCAGGTGAACGAGAAGCGAACCCGCGTCCTTCCGCACTGCGGCTTCGGAGGATTTAGGCGAGGCGCTGCGCATGCTCAGGACCCAATCCGGGATTGGCTCCATCTCAGCGGAAAGAGGCGTGGACAATGAACTGTCCAATAGGAAGCCGCCCTGGACGCCGGGGTCCCGCCCCGCGGACCCGTGCCTCGTTCCGGTTCCGGCGGCTGCTCTAGTCGCAGGATGGCTGTAACGGCGAGCGGTCGGCTGCTGGCGCAGCTGGGCCAGGTCCGCGCCGCGGCGGGGCGGTCGTTCTCCAGCGCTGCCCACAGCGAGGAGGGCTCGGGTGAGCGGCGGCGTGGCCGCGGGGCGGGCGGGCGAGGCGGGCTGGGCGTGGCCGGGTGACCTTGTCCCCAGGGCGCGGGCCCCGGGCCTGGCCGGGAGGGCGGAGGGAGCCGGGCCGCCCGGCTCACGGGCCGCTCCTTTCCCGCAGGCCGCTGGTGGAGGACGCTGACCTACTTCGTGGCGCTCCCCGGGGTGGCGGTCAGCATGCTGAACGCCTACTTGAAGTCGCGGGAGCATCACGAGCGGCCCGAGTTCGTCGCCTACCCCCACCTCCGCATCCGGACCAAGGTGAGGCCCCGGCTTTGTGCCGAGCCCTTCACGTGGGGCGGCCCGCGTGACCTTAACGCGCCCCGGCCTTTAAGTGTCCCCAGAACCCTTCCTCTCCGCTAATCCTTCAGCGGCCCGGGGCTAGTTTGTGCCGGTTAGAGGTGGAGCCCCCAGCACAGGGCTTGTCTCGGATCCCTTTGTGTCCTCGGTACCGACCCAGTAAAGGCGACCTTGATCCGGCCGTGCTGGATCCTCCCTGACGCCTCTTCCAGTTCTAAATCCACGACCCCGTGCACCAGATACTTTGTTTTTAAATCTCTAGGAAGGAGCTTTCTCTTTTCCTCGTCGCAGATCAATAACTACAGGAAACATAAAAGCCATAGCCTTGGAGCTTCTTCCACCCCTCCTCCCCCAGCAGAGACTCTTTCCACTGAATAATGAACTCTGCAGTCGCCTCAGTAGCGTTCTGGTGCGGGCCAACAGATACTAAGCGTGGCTGTGTAGGAGAACCTGGGCCCAGAATAGGTGATGCCCAGGAAACACTGACCTCCAGGAGGCTGAAGTGGCCAAGTGGTCAGTGCGCTCTCACATACACTGGTTCATTTATGCTCCTTGCAGTCCGTCTGCTTGAGAGCAGTGGTTTGTCTCTAGAAGCGTTTTTGTGGTTAATGCACATTGTTGGTACAGAACCCTTAAGTGCAATTGATGTTGAATTCATCTGATACCAACAAGTAATAGTAGCTAACATTTCTATATTGCTTACTATGTGCCGGGAACTGTGCTAAATGTTTTATACTCATTGTGTCATTTGACCTCACAGTAACCCTGAAAAGTATGATTCCTATTTTGTAGACGAGGAAACAGGTTCAGAGTCTCACAGCTAGCTACTAAGTGTGGGAGGTTAGATTTGAACTCAGGTCTTCCTGATTCCAGGCCCAGTGTTTTGTCCACTGTGCCACTAAAGGAGAGTAGGTGCTTTGATGACTTTCTGGATTTCCACCACCCTTGTCTCTGCCAGTGTGAGGTGAATTTAGGGTTTGCAGAATGGTTTACATCCTTTATCTCATTTGATCCTCACAACCACCCTGTGAGATATCTGCTTTTATCTCCATTTTATAGAGGCTTTGAGAAGGTAATGACTTGCCCAGGGTCACACAAGTATTAAGTATAAAAAGTGATATTTAATAGAGGTATTCTTGTCCTTCCACAAAACTGATTTTGTCCGTTTTACCAGGCTGCCTAAACTTTGCACATTGTGTACGGGCCGTGTTCCCTTTTAGAAGATTGTATAAGCTTGTTTTGTTCTTCATGTCCGACTCTCTGGGACCGCTTTTGGGGTTTTCTTGGCAAAGATGCTGGAGTGTTTTGCTATTATCTGTTCTCCAGATCATTTCATAAATGAGGAAACTGAGGCAAGCAGGGTGAGGTGACTTTCCCAGAGTCACACAGCTCTAAGTGTCTGGGGCCAGATTTGAACTTAGGAAGATGAGTCTTCCTGACTCCAGGCCTAATGCTTTATCCAGTGCCACCTAGTCACCCCTTCTTGAGGATAGGTTGTCACTTAATGTCCCCAAGTACATAGCCTTGTAAATTGTGACTCTACAATAAATGCTTATGTTGAGTTGCATTAAATGATTTACCTACATTTTCAGAGGTAATTAAAGGCAGAAATGGACTTTGACCCTAAACCTTAGCTAGTCCAGTTCTACTGGACCATACTTTTTTAACCTTTGATGTCACCTTAGGAAAGTGTTATAATTTATTTGCCTCTATTTCCTCATTGGTAAAAGGAAAACTACTGTTTGTACAGCTTTCTCACTGGGTGTGAAGAAAATGCTTTGTAAATTTGAAAGTACTGCATAAACGATGCATTTGTGTGTGATGGGCCTCTTGTGGCCCCTCCCTCCGCTCAGACTTGGCCTCATTTATCTGCTATCTGGAGATTGCTCTTAATGGTGAAGACCCTAGGTGAGGATGGTGTTGGGATACTGGTTTGTTTTGATTAAACTTTCAGGACATCAGAATTGTTGGCAGAACTTGAAAGGTGTCAAAATGCCTCTAATGGCAGTAACTAAGAAGAGGCCGATTTCTAGAATTGACTTATCCTTGAAAGAATTGGTTGATTAATACTGCTGGTTTGGGTTATACTAACAGTACACTAATATACTAATTTTCCCCTTCCCTCCCCTACATGTCATCTTAATAGCAGTGGTATCAAACTCAGAAACAGGGGCCATTAAACTACACATAAGGATCCCTGCCAGCTGTATGTTGGCTTAGAAAACCACATATTAACATTACCTGTGGCTTATTGTATTTTTGTTCAAAAATTCCCAATTTTTAACCTGGTTCCATGTTTGAGACCTCTGATCTACATCACTAGGCATTGAGGTGGCATAGAGGAAGCTGGGCCTACAGTCAGGAAAGCCTGAGTGGCCTCAGACGCTCACTAGCTGTGATCCGGGGCAAGTCACCTTATCTGTGTCTTCATCTGTGCCTTTTGTAAGATGGGATAATAGAACCTTCTATCCACATTTGTAAGCATAAAGCACTTTGCAGACTTTAAAGTGCCATAGAAACATGAATGCTTCTACAGAGACTTAATTGTGCTTGATCTGGATATACCAGGAGTGGTTGTGTTCACTCTGTATCCAGTAGAGAGCCTGTGAATTGTTGGAAAAGGTTGGGTGTATCCAAAGAGAGACAGGCAGTCTTCTGGAAGTGCCCTTACTGGGCATGGGTCAGAAGCATTCACTGGGATTGTTTGATGGCTGTTGGCATTTCTCTTCACAGCCCTTCCCGTGGGGAGATGGAAACCATACTCTATTTCATAACCATCACGTCAATCCTCTCCCAACCGGCTATGAGGACGAGTAAAGAAAACTTGGACCATACTGATCAAGCGCTGGGGGACCACTGCAGCGGTTGGACCATCCTTTTCTTTGTATGTGGAACAGAAAATTATAGGGGACCTTAAATTCACTTGCATCACACAATGAAAATATGCTGACCTTTTATCGTTTTGCTTGTGATTGGGATGGCTTAAATAAATAACACTTACCCTAGACTATGGTGAACTGTTGAATTCTTTCTTAAACACTCATGTGCGTCAAATTACACCCATGTAGTGTTTTCTAAACATTAGGTGGTCAGATTTCAGGATATGGTTTATCGTCGATGGGACATTTCTCTTGAAGAGCTGCTGTAAGTGATGTTTGGCTCACGGCAAGGATGTCATGAGTGAAAATTCTTTTCTCCCTTATACCAAATGGTATTGGATGCCTCTGACTGATAGAGTAGAGAGGCTGAGGCTGTGGGGTAATGAAATCTAAGGAGCACAAAGTCTGAAGACAGCAGTGTCTGCAAAGCTGTCTGAATGCCCACCCCCACCCCACTTGACCATCTCATCTCCATGTAAGTTATATTAGGAGCACATCCTAATCTAATCTACCCTGGGAATTAATAAAGGAAAATAATTTTTCAATTTAAATTCAAGGGTGTTATTTTCTCTACCTCATCACCCTGCCCAATTTTTTTCTGGAAAATTACACTTGATTAATCTCTAGGAACAAACTAATGATTTTTTTAAAGTCTTGAACATGGGATTGCTAACGGCATATAGCTAGCACCCATCCAGTCTTATATAAACAATTGCTTTATGAGGCAACTCATATCAGCATAGTGAATAGCTGGGCCTTGTTCAGATCTGACTTTAGACATTTACTGGATTGTGACCTTGGCCAAGTCATGTAAACCTTTTAGGTCTCACTTTTCCTCACCCTCCAGTAGGGATAACAGGAATAGTAAAAAGTGCTTGGCACAATGCACCTACTGGCTTAGTCTCCCCTCACCCTCTTACGACTTTCAAAGTGGGTTTTGTGGCATGAAACTGAAGTGACACATTATAAATCCATATCTGCTTTCCAATTTAAATTGGTAAGGCAAAAAAACCCCATGTTAGCTAGATTGATTACATTAATAGATTTCATCAGATACTGGCTTTGTGAATCTGAACAAGTCACTTAAAATAGCACCTATCTCATTGTGTTAGGAGATGAAACTTCAGGTGCCTTGCATATCTTAAATGGGTATAGAAATGCTATTATAAATCGTCTCCCTGAAACGTCATTAACTATGAAGTAGCTCTATCCAATTCGGTTCACTAAGAATGATATTTAAAGCATTTTATTGAAACATGACTGATTTTTAGGAACCCAAAAATGTTATGATCCTATTTTAAATCTTTAGTCTCACTAAACATACAAATAAGCTTAATTACAATGTGGTCTGTAAATGACCATGTATCAAAAGTACTCAATCCCTAAGATGATACCTAAGGTTTGCTGGTAAGAATCCTAACAAATTCAAATGATGTTCAGTTGGTGGGCTGTGTCAAGGTAGTCTGTGCTCACCCACTCATCAGGTGGTGTACTCTGTCTTGAGTAGCCAAAATATGAATTTGTTCTCTCCAAAGAGACACTCTTCATTCCTACTGATTAGTCATGGAAACAACGGGGTCTGGGTTCTAATCCCACCAGGCTCAGAATTTTTGCTTTTTCATCTAATGTAAGATTAGACATATATACTCGACAGTCTAAGGATAACTACCCATGTTACAGGCATGCTGGAGATGAAGTGCTACGAGGTCGATGAGAAAGTAAACTATAAACCAAAGAGCAGTTATTTATTCCATCTCTGATTTCAAATGTTACAGAACATGATAGACAAATAAGGCAAATAAAGCAAACTATTTTCTTCATCCCAATTAACCATGTGCAACTGTCAAGGTATTCAAGAGGCCTTGTAAACAACCCTCTTCCACCAACCCATGCAGGATAGTCTATAGCTCAAGCCCAGTGGTGTCATTTCTATCAGCATTTTTTTATAGTCACTATCACCATTCATGAAACAGCCTAAAAATCAAGAAAATCTGATTTCTGCATATTTTAGTACCTTCATAGCTAAATTCACAAGATTCAGAGGAAACCAGGAATCACCTTAATTTGTGCGCTTAGTACCAAACTTTGGGAGCTCAAAATGTTTCTTTAGAAGCCTTCAAGAACTTCCTGTTTTGTTTTGATTCCATCTAAATCCTCTTCTTAAAAGCAGGCAGTAGTCTCCTAAAGGCAGATCCCTTTTTGGCTAGCTCCACACCTTTAACCATTATTCCGTCGTTACCCAAACAAAACGTTGCTAATTAAATGCAGGAGTCACTCCCAGAGCATCAGAGGTGTGGTTCCAGAAAAAAAATTAATACTTTGCAGCAAGGATTCCTCATTCAGGACAACGTAGCCATTCTGACTCAGGAGTACATGTACTGGTATTTCTGTGCAGACCACATAAGTGCAGCAGACCAAGGTACATTCTGTTCATCTAAAGACTTGTTCTCTTATGCCATGTTTGGTACTGCAAGATGCCACACCAGCGAGGTGCCATCCGTCACCTGAAAGCAAATAATAAAGGTCTATCCGAGCCTTTCAGTAAATAAACCTAAGGGACTCTTCCTCTAAAAAGCTCCTAAAAACCAGTCGTCTCCAGAGACCAGTCTTCCTGACGTCTGAATGTTTGCAGCTGAAAAGGTCATCGCGAAGGCGGCCGTCAAGGTCAAGGAGAGCTTTCCGACTTCTCTTTGCTGTGGCCCATGAACTCCAGCCCTTCTATAGGAATCTCCTTCTCCTTGATCGCTTTCTGTGGATTGAGAAATGACATATACAAAGGAAAGACTCAGAGAAAGGAGCGTCTCAAGAATCTAAAGCGCTCCTGACCGGACGAGGAATCAGACCAACGTCGCCAAGCGCTGGGCTGGCTTCCCGACCTGTGACCCTCCTCGGGGAGCTCCGAGCTGGGCACTCAGGCCTCAGAGGCACACAGCAGGGGATCCCAGGGCTGGGCCGCCGACCCCTCCCCACCACCGCGCCGGCACGTGACCAGTCCGGCCGGCGGCGCTCGGGAGCCCAGTGGCCACGGCCACGCAGGGCCCACGCCCAACCCGCGGCTCTCGGGGCTCACCTGCACGCACTGCTGGTAGCGCTTGAAGAGGTCGGTGCAGGGGTCCCCGGAGCCGTCGCCCTTGAGGAACTTCTCGGCGAACCAGCGGTTGAAGCACTGGTCGTACTCTCGCTTCATGTCGGTGCAGGCCTCTCCCACGCTGTTCATGGCGACCAGCCCCGCAGTGGAAGGGCGACGGCGCGCTGCCGACGTCACTCGCGGAGCGCCGCTTACGTCACGCCGGAGCGCCCGTTTCCGGCTCGCAGTGAGGCGGCCGCGACCCCGGAGATGTGGCGTCGGATGCTCCAGCGGACGCTGCGGACAGGGCTGAGCCCCGGCGTGAGGGGCGCCATAGCCGGGGGGCCGGGAGCACGAGTCGGGAGCTGCCGGTCTGCGGGGGACGACTCGGGGAAGCCCCCACCCCCCGGCCCCCGCCCGGGCGACCGAGTGAGCGCCGAGCTGATCGAGCACCTGGAGCGCCTGGCCCTGGTGGATTTCCGAAACCGCGAGGGCGTAGAGCGGCTGCGGGCGGCCATCGAGTTTGCGGAGAAGCTCCGCGCCGTGGACACGGACGGCGTGGCGCCCATGGAGTCGGTGCTGGAGGACCGGTAGGCAAGGCCGTGCACGTCCGTGTGCACGCGGGGGCTCCTCGGGCAGGGATCCCCGATCGCCCAGCGCAGGAGCGCCACACGTGCCGGCGTTTTAACGGCCCCCTCGATGACATGACGTCATCTGCAGTTACCCTCCCAGGAGCGGGGTGGGCGTGCCTCCGGTGTCAGCAGGAGGTCACGAGTAGTGGAAATCCACCCCACCCAAAAGTGCGAAAACGCGGCTCCAAGTGATTGGGTTAGTGTGGAGACCGGCCCCAGGGCTGGTGGAGGTCCCCCGCCCCGTACCCCCGCGGCAGAAGCTCGGGGTCCGGGCCCCTTGCCTATGGGGCGGGCTTCTGGACTGTTGTAGGTGCCTGTACCTGAGAGCCGACGACGTGGTAGAAGGCGGCTGTGTGGAAGACCTGCTGCAGAACTCGCAGCAGACTGTGGAGGAGTATTTTGTGGCACCCCCAGGTAGATGCTACATTGGGGTGCTGGGCAGTCATGTTGCAGCTCAGAGGCAAGGTTTGGGGGGGATGAATAGGTTTGAAATGATTCTGGGAGTATAAAGTGCTGTTTGAATCCCAGGGAGGTGTTAGCCACCCTTAGGCTGTAAACGCGTTGTAAACCTTTTCCATGTAAGACTTTCAGCCCATTTGAACCCCACAACTTAGCAGCCTGTTTTTTGAAGTCAGTTCTACATTTTGGACTTTGAGCTTCATAACAGCGTTGTATCCTCACCCTTCTCCGACGTATGCCCAGCTTAGATGCCAGTCCAGGAAGCTGGTAGAGGGCATAGCACTTCCATATTACCCCCATACTGAAAGGGATTCCGGTTGGGTCAGGGAATCTCAATTTGGTATAGATCGTAGAGTGTCTCTGGTTCTGTGAATTAC
Organism: Notamacropus eugenii; assembly: GCF_028372415.1. NCBI lineage: Eukaryota > Metazoa > Chordata > Mammalia > Diprotodontia > Macropodidae > Notamacropus > Notamacropus eugenii. Next base: position 24,827,462 of record NC_092875.1, on the reverse strand, counting down.
TTAAACGTTACCAAGTAGTTGCTGGAAGCAGGGGGAGTACCCTTGAGCCATATAGATTTTTTTCTGGAGAATATGGATTCAAATTCCTCTTCTTGGGATGTGTCAAGTGACTATATGGATTCACTGATTGATAACCTCCTCCCTCACAAAAAACCCCAATCCAGAACTAAGCCAGGTAGTTTTCATTTCCTTCCCACTGCTCAGAGGTGCCTATCTAAAGTATTTCAGGAATTACTTTGGTGTGGATGTTTCTTCTGCCAATTGCAACCCCCACTGTCTGAGGATGTTAGGTAATTCCACAATGGGCACTCCTTTCCCTCTTAAATGTGTAGCAAATCTAGTAGTGATCCAGGTATTCCTAGCTGAGAAAGCAGAGTGGTGACAACATTGTTTTCATGAAACACCAACTAGTTTCAGAAGCAAGAAGAGTTAGGCTTAACTGTAATTCTTTCCTTTTTGGATTTTAAACAGGGAACATCACTCTGCCAAAACAAAGTGAACAAGATCCAGCACTGCTTTGAGGAATAGTGCTCACAGTAGGAAATGATGTAGATGGAGGACCTTGGGAAAGACTAAGTTGAAAAAAACTCCCTTGAACTTCCTCAACACAACCAGGTTCTGGCCCCTTTTCTCCTCTCCCCCTGCTGCTCTCCAGTGAAGATGGGGTGAGGATGGAGAACTGCTGAAGTGAGATCCTGCTCTCCCCGATAGAGGTCAAGGAAGACTAGGGACTTGGAGAAAAGCTTCCCAGGAAATGGATCAGGAATTCACTTAGTACCTGGGTCACATGTTGGAAGTGTCTTGTGGTAATTGCAAAATCACCTTTGGTTCAGAGTTTCTGCATGCTGTTATGTAGAGTGAGTTTCTAACCAAAATGCACTTTTGCCCAAGAATTTGTTTTTTCCTGATCAAAGGACTCCATGCAGTCTGGATTATTCATATTTCCTCCCTAAGTATTCCTAGTCTCTTCATAAAGTATCTTCTTTTATCAGTGATTTCCTCTACTGCCAAAGCCTCCATTCAGAGAGAAACAGACTGAAAAGCTCAGCACTGGATTTCGTCTAACAGCAGACCACCACCGACTGTTCCCGTTCAAGCCCCTACTGAGAAGTTCTGTTCAGATAACTTCTCTTATTCTTTTAATCCTCTATCTGCCTGGCACAGAAAAACTGAGTTTACGTAATTAAAATAACCACGACTTGGAAACTATTAAACTTTAGAAATATATTTCTAAACAGAATGGGCTGATTCCTATATATAGTGTCTGTGCAGAGTAACCCACCTTGACACAGCATTGCTTTTTCTCCATAATTGGGGGAGGAAGGGGAACTATGCAACTTGCTTCTAAACCAAAACAACTGCAGCAGTTCAAAATATTTCACTGCCAATATGGCCCTGGTAGAAACTGTATGTATGTAGTTGTATGTAGTTTTTCCTTTAAAAAAAAAGTTATTAAAAAAAAATCCTAAGATACTAAGTCAATTTGGAATGTAGATTCCGAGCAGAGAGCAACTCAGTTCACACTAAAAAAAAAAACAAACAAAAAACAGAACCAAAAAAACCTCATAAGCGGTTTCAATATGGTGCAAAGGAAGAGGTGTAGTATGGGGAGCCCCTGCTTTGGTATGGAGAATCACGGCCCCTTGACCCTGAGCGGGACCGGGAGTAGCCATAGCTGCTGCTTCTTTCTGGATAAACTCTGATATAGGAAGTTTCACCCTGAAATTCAAACAAAAGGAAGGAAAAAAAAGTGAGGGATGAAGATGGGTAGGGGAAGGAAGAACAGGGACTCATATCCAGCCTATTCTGGGCCGGTAAGTGGAAGAAGGTCCAAGTGTCCCAAGTGTTATCCTAAACTTAAGCAGAAGACTTCATGATTGCAAGATCATTGCAAGTTCACAACCGTGGCCACTTTGCTCTTGAAGTGTAAGGTGGTTTGGGCAATGGCACGGTCGAACCAGTTGCCAGGTGAGTGAGGCAAACCACTTTTAAGGAAGGAAAAAAAATTTGGTAACTGGGAATACAGGAATTTTAAACACCGTTTGTATGTTGAAGGCAATCAGGACAACGGGGAGGAAGGTCCAAGAGGTCTCTCCTTTAGGTCCCCAAGGTATCAGGAAGCCAACAGCTTAGTCATTCCTTACAGAAAGGAATTTCACTCACAAATTACCAGGCACATAAAGGGACAGTAGCCACATCAAGATAAGTTGTGTTTGTAAGAGGCCTGGGACACAATCCTTAAGTCACTTCCAAGAAAGCAACTACAATGAGATGACAGCTTCCTGAATTTGTGAAAGCTCAAGTTCAGCCACTGGAGGCATAATCCACAAAAGCTCTCTTAAACAGGTGGGAAAGAGGTGGCTCACTCATGCTGACCTACTTGCCGATTCTCTCCAGGTACTAAAGGACCATTGCTAGGGTCTGTAAGACTTGGGCACGAAAGATGTTGGCTTGTCCACTAAGGTTCCTTACTGTTACTCTGAGATTATTTAACAAGCTATCTACCAGCCTTCTGTGCAGTGAGGACAGCTGCAGGCCCAACTGCCATGGGATTATAGAAGTTCTTCCACAAAAGGTGGGAACCCACCTCATGAGAACGGAATTTGGAGTCGTCCAGTCTACGCAGGGCGTATTCCATATCTTCCTTTCGGAGGAACTCAACTACCCCCATGCCATCTTTCTGCACATCTGCATAACACACACCCCCAGCTTCTCGCATGTGATCCTTCAAATCCTGCCAGCTGCCTGAGGGAGGAAGGCCTGAGCATGGAGAACACAAAACAAGACAGCGTGTGAAAGGTCTCAACATTCCAGATGGGCCAGGGCTCCTCCCCCACATCTAGTCCAGTGACAGGCTTTGTCACTGCTCCAGTCCTGACAGTCCCAAAGTCTTAAAACTTTTAATAAGTCACAAAGGGGCGTCAGAGACACTGACCACAAGGCATGCACTGTATGCCATTCCAGAGAGCTAGTCCTATGCCAATCTTCAAGAGAGAGGACTAATCTTTGCCTGTAGTTAGAGCAAGAAGCCAGTCCTGTGTAGTCCTGAGAATTCAGATAATTTGTTCTGTGTTGTTTCCAAGTCCTTCAAAAATACTCTTGTGGCTTTTGATTCCCCTGATTTAAAGATTTACTTGTTAACAATCTCACCTGCCCCTCATAAAGTAGATCACAGACACTGCTTCCCCAAAGCATTAGGACAGGAATTTAGACTCCAGCCAATGAAAAGCTTAGGTGTGGTTGGTGTTCAAGTGCTCTAGGGCAGTTTGGGTGACTGATAACACTCATTCTCTTAAGGACCAGGTTAAGACCTGAATGCTAAAACTAGACTGGAACCACACTTTTTCACCCTGGGGTTTCGTGTGATTCTGTGCAATTCCCCTCTTGAAAGGAACCAGGCTCTTGTATGCATTTTAGTTAGGTCCAGGGTCACAGGAAAGTCATACCTGGAGACACAAAGAAGATCCAGGGTTCTTACTGTCTTTCTTCTGCAAGGCATTGATTGATGCAGACCTTTGGCATTAGAATTGGTTATCTGTCATAACAGTTACCAGAGCACATGCTGTGTTTGGTATATCGCTTTTAAGACTTGGAAAAGCAGTCCGGGAGACTTCAACTTAATAATCTCAGCATAACCACAATCTTCCAGGATCCAAGGCTAGAGAGCAAGTTGTCTGATCAAATATGGCTGTTTTGATTCCTTTCTAGCTAACTTTATACCAGTATGAATTCCAGAGAAGAGAAGATCATCCAAGAATCTTTTCAACTGACAGAAAACTCTTTTATAGGAAGCTCTTTATGTTCTAAAGGGATATTAGCCCTTCTTCTGTAACAAAGCACCATTTCATCTTCGTAAGACATGCATCCCTGGCAGGGCTGTGCATTGGATCAGCACTATCCAAAGTTAATATTCAGTGTACCACCAGCCTAGACAGTCTTACATACCTGATACAAGAACTCGAAATTCAGATCTTCTGGACGGTGGTCCAGTTCTCCCTCGGGGCCCTCCACCCCCAGGATTCCTGGGTAGTTCCACACGAAGCCGGCACTGGCCATAATCATAACCATTCCTTCCATAAATAGCATCTTCTGCATCCCTGCAAATAAGAGCTAGTAGTTATTGCTGTTTAGGCAGCAGATTCTGTCCTTCCCGTGAGATGTGAGTCGATGGGGGTGTCCAGGTATGAAGATGGAAGATGTCCAGTCTTGATTAACTAATGCTCTGGCTTTAAGGGCCAGGAAGCTGTACCTCTTACATTACCAAGGCCATGGGATGTTTGTTTCCTCTTCATCTCAGAACCCCTCAACATTTACCCCCTACTCCTTCCCCTCTTCCCCCATTTTTCCGATGGCTCTTTTCCTTGTTAAGGGCAACCCCTAGATCTCATTTCATTTGCATTCTCCAGCGAACTACACCTTAATTGTCCCTTCTTTCAAATATTCATCCACTCCCTAGCTACTGACTCTTTCCCTTCTGCCTTTAAACACACCCAAGTCTCCTCCATACTTAAAAACTATCACTAGACCCAACCAATTCCTCAAACTATTACTGCTTTATCCTTCTCCCTTTTCAATCAGACTCAGTGGAGAAGAAAGGTGTCTTCACTCAGTGCCTCCACTTCATCACACCCCACCGGGAGGTCCCTCCCCACCCCCAACTTTTGCAATTTGACTTCTAATTCCATTACTCAACTGAAAATAGGTTCTCTCGAGTTATCGGTGTTCTTAATTGCACCAATAACTTTCTCAATTGCCAAATCTAATAGTCTTTTCTTAAAGCCCATCCTTTTTGATCCCTCTGTTGAATTTATACTGTTCTCCCTAGAGGCTCTCCTCCCTTAGCTTCTACTGCACTAATGTTTCCTGGTTCTCCTACCTGCAGGATTCCATATCTCCTTTCTAGTTTATCATCATGCCCTATAGCTCTGGATGTTCCCCAAGTTCAGTCTTGTAGGAACCTCCTCTACCTCTACACTGAATAATTTCATCAGGTCTCTTGGCTTTAACTATCCTCTCTGTACAAACAACTCAGATAGATTCAGTACCAACCTTCAGTTATTAAAGGTGATGTAGGACTGAAGCCTAATCCTACCAATCATTTCAGACTGAATATCCCAGATTCAACACATTCAAAACTGAAACCATCACCTTTTCCCCTAAATCCTATGAAGGGCACCATCATTCCTCCCAGGTCTTCAACCTCAGCATTATCCTTGATTCTTGTCTTTACCCCACATAGCCAATCAGCTGCCATATAGTTCTGTTTCTACCTCCAGTGTCTCCCATCTGATTACCTCACTATCTCTCAACTGGATTTTTGCAATGGTCTCCTACTTGGTGTCCAAGTTTCAAGGTCATCCTCCACACTATTGCCAAAATGACTTTCCTCAAGCACAGATCTGACCACACCCCTCTCTCCAACTATTTAATCAACTCCAGCTGCTCCCTGTTGCCTTTAGAATAAGAGATGAATTCCACTGTTTATAGTTTTTACAGCCCTTCATCTGTCTTCACTCCAATCCCATATCATACTCTGTGATGCAGATCCCCAGAACCACTCTATCATCATTCTTGTGTCCTATGTGCACAAACACATAACCATAACCTCCCCTTATCCCAGCCTCAGATTCCTTCTCCTCCTTTGGGACCCAATTTCTACAAGAATCTTTCCTAATTCCCTACAAGGCCAGCGTCCTCCCTCCCAAACTACCTCATCTTTAATTACTTTGGTACAGTTAATGAAGAGCTGTATCAAAGTCAGGAAGACCTGGGTTAAGGCCTCCTCTGATACATACTGGATGTGTGACCCTTAACCTGGAAGTGGTCTGGGCAGCTCTCGAAGACAGCTGGCAACAAGGAATGCAATATTTACTGTGCACTGGTAAAGGGAGTCGGTCTCCTTACCCAAGTTCACTCTACTAAGGTAGTCACAGGTCCAGGCTCTATCCCTTTTCTCTACATTTATTTTACATATGTTTTTATATGTATTTACTGTCTTCTCCATTAGAACGTAAGCTCCTTGTGGGAACGGATTGTTTCATTCTTTGTATGTTTAGCTTCGGACCTAGCAAAACACTTGGTAGGTGCTTACTAAATGCTAGTTGATGGGAAAGAGGACTAGCCTTGGGGGTGGGGTTCAAAGAAACGGGGTCTAAATCCCACCACTGCCATTTTCTAGCTGTGTGACTTTTAGTCACTTAACCTCCCCCAGCTTCAATTTCCTATTCTGTGAAAATAATTAAGTTGACCTAGACGGCATCTGAAGTTCTTGAAGTTCTAAAAATACAATTCCTTAGTGACATCCAAGTTCCAGAACTTTTAAAGTGACCACGTACTGAATTCCCCATAACAATAAAGGGGTCTGACTACGGCAGCTAGGTGGTGCAGTAGATAGTGCACCAGTGTAGGAGTCAGGAGGACCTGAGTTCAAATCTCACCTCAGATACTTGACACTCACTAGCTGTGTGACCTTGGGCAAGTCACTTAACCCCAACTGCCTCATCCTGGGTCCTCTCCAGTCATCCTGATGAATACCTGGTCACTGGATTCAGAAGGCTCTGGAGGAGAAGTGAGGCTGGTGATCTGGACAGCCCTCCCTCCCTCAACACAAAGTCAAGTGCAAGTCAGATCATCATTTCTCTGATGGCATGGTCTTCTTCAGCAATGAAGGACGAACACAAAGGGGTCTGACTACATGAAAAGATGACTTTATGAGTGACTAATACTACATAGCCCAAATTTGAAAACCTGTAAGAATACAAATCCAATCTGGAAAGAGACTAAAATAAGAGCAGGATCAGAAGCTCCTCATAACCTGACTGACAGTTTCTCCCTCTTGCTCTCACCTTAATCACTGGACTCAGCAACCTGGAATTTTATATTCTCTTATCACATCCATGACTATAAAGAACTGAGGATGGAAGATCTCAAAACCCTTCTGAAGGTTTCTCAAAATCTTTTGCAGGCTCCAAAGAACCAGTTAATCAAGAACACTGCTGAAAACTATTTTCTTAAACATAAATGACTAAGTAAAGATTTAAAAAGTCCCAAAGTTATAAAGTCTTCGATTTCATCATCAAATAATGAACTTTGGATACAAAACATTGCCCTTCTCATAGAAGTACAAAAACCCTAGGAATACATGAAGATTAAAAGATGCTATAGGCTTATTAGCCTTGGAGCATAAACAAGGTATTTTCCCTAGATTCCACATCTTTGAAGCAACCTTGCTGGAGGCAGCTGCCCCTGATTAATATGTATGTGCAGACCACCATTAATGGAGTCACAAATGAATAACAGTGCAATGCCAGACATATAGTCGGCACTCAATGCCATCCCCGTCAGCTCAGAGAATGAAAGGGTCTCTGCCATAAAATACAAACAGCAGGGACAAGGAGAAGAGGAGAATTGACCCAGCATTGAGACATTGTTCTTCAGTCTCCAAGTTTACTAAGATTAGCTACAGGAAACTGTCAAGTTGTATATTTCTGGCAAGTATTACAGCATTAGAACTGAGATCAGTAATAAAGTAATTCAGTTATCATCATGTGCAGCTTCCTCAAGGAAAGGGGTTACAGGATAGATTCCCAGACCACACTACATCTGGATCCTTTCAGGAGACCCAGACACTCTGCTGTGTCTTTGAATAACAACACCCACAGTGAGAAACCCAATCAGGGGCTGCTTTACATTGAGTTGGAGAAGAAGGAAGCTATACAGTTAAACAAGATGCAGCTACTAGCAACATGTGTGCTTCTCTGGTCATTTGTTCAAAGGTATTTTCCGGTCGTTCAGTTTCTCCAATATTCCTCATAGACTCCAAGGGTGTTCCTTTGGGGAATCTTAAGCATGGGGTTCTTAACTTTTTTTGTGTCCTGAACTGTTTCTGGTAAAACCTATGGATGAGCCTAAAATGTTTTAAAAAAAGTAAATTAATGATATTGACAAAATTAATTGAATACTAAAAAACAAGTTCAAAGACTCTAAATTTAGAACTCCTAAAATTCTAATGCGACACATCCTGGATGCATTAACCACCTGCAACTTGTGGAATATAAAGTAGCCTTTAAACTCTTTTTGGCCTAATAATTAAAGCAGTTCTTCATTTATGCGCCTTTTTATTTTATTTTTTAAAAATCAGCATAAGTAATGGATTAGATAGACCGGTAGAGGGCACCCTAGGGGAAAGCTTGAGGTCTGAGGAAACCCAAACAGTAACCAAGGCTTTCACAACCCTCTTCCTGGGGCAAGTAAGTCTTCTACCACAAGGCCTACCCCAGCGGGAGGGTGGAGAGAGGAGCCCTGGGGAAAATTTTCCTCCGGGAGGGAAGGTAAGATTAGGGCTCAGGATCCCAGTGTGTCACAGGTTTGGAGGAGATTCACAACACCGCTGAGCTCCAATTCCCCCACCCCTAACCCTTCATCTGGGTTCTAAGGGAAAACATCCAGGATAGCCCATCGCACTCATGTTACTGAAAATATCTCCTTGTGGGAGAAGAGGCACCAAGAGAGTGGTGTCCTGGCGTAGGTCCAGGAGTAGTTCAAAGATCCCCAAGGCCAGGAGCTTCTCTTTGCAGGAATAAAGTTTGAATTCCAAGGAAGGTGTTTTGGGGTCTCTGCATAGCAGAACCAAACCTGTTCTACTAGACACCGTTTTGGTCTCAAGACCCCTCCAGGGAAGGTTATCTTGGGGTCCAGGCATTATCAGACTGGAAGTCTTTGGACTGAATGCTTTTGTGAGAAGACTGAGGACTCTACTAGGGACCTAGGAAGGTCAAGATGCCCATCTGGAGAGGTCAGTCTGTCAGCAAATCCTCCCCTTCCTCCTTCTGGTGGTCACTCAGAGCTTTTCCCATGAGCTACTCCCCTAGCCCTAGAGCTGAGGGAAGGTCAGACCCAAGGGCAGGAAAGGCACCCCCTACACACCTTAGCCACTGAAAATACTTCCTTTCAGATTAGGGGATTCCAAGGGTGTCGGAAGTTCCCCTTAGCTAAGGACTCCTCAGTTTCCTCATCTGTAAAAGGAGCAGCGCGGTCTGGATGACCTCTGGGGTCCCCCAACTCTAAGTTTAGGGGAACAAAAGTAGGTTCAGCACAGCTTCAGGTCTTGCCCCGGAGGACTGGATCCTAGGTCCATCCCTTTATCCCTATTAGCTGGGGGCTTTCTGGTCTGGAGGGCCCGGGAGGGGGGCCCAGGGGGCTCCCCCCACAGCCCCGAGACAAGGAGGTGACATCATGACAACAAACCACGCGGAAGGAGCCGGAGCTCGCAGGGGTCACATGCGGGCAGTGTGGGGACCACCGCGTCCGATTTAATTTAAGCTTTAACAAAACCGCGCACGGAGCCGTCTCTTCCTCGGCGTCCGGGGCGCCCCATCCCCGCCGCGCGGGCCCCCAAAGTCAAGGTCCCCGAGTTCGGAGCGCCGCAGGCCCGCGGCCCGAGGCGGGAGTGGCGGGGCCCGACGAGAGGGGAGGGGCGAGGGGCGAGGGGAGGGGAGCGAAGGGGGGAGTGCGCGCGCAGCGGGGAAGGGCGTGCGCGCGAGGCCACGAGGTGGCGCGCGCAGCACAGGAGGGGAGGAGGGAGAGAGCGGAGGCCCCCGGGAGGCGGCGGCGCGCGCAGCAGGGAGGGGGCGGAGACTGAGGCTAGCGGAGCGCGGAGGGGGGGCGAGAAGGGGCGTCGCTGGAGGTCCAGAGGAGAAGGTGGGCTGGGGGAGGGGAGCGAGGAGGAAGAGGAGGCTCGGGTCAGGGGGCGGGGGCCCGAGGCCTCACCTGGGATCCTCGAAGCGCACGAAGGCGAAGGGCGCCAGGCCCCGGCGGTTCTTGAGCTCGATATCCCGGATGCGCCCGTACTTGTAGAACAGGTCCTCCAGGTCTTTCTCCCTCACGTCCGCCGGGAGGTTCCCCACATAGATCCTGCCGTCGTTGTCGTTGCCCCGTTCATCGTCCTCCCCCCAGCCCATCATCCCCGACATCCCCTCAGCCGCGTCCCGCAGCCCAGGCCGCTCTCTGCCGCGGCGCATTGTGGGAACCAGGAGCGGAAGTGGGTCGGAGGCTCTAAAAGAAGGTTTCTTAAAGGGGAAGTCGCCGGAAGGGCTCTCTTCTCCCCGCCCCCGCTCGGCGCTCCACTGAGCCTGCGCGATGGCGTCACCGTTTTCCTCCCCTCCCCCCGCACGCGCACACTCGCGCTCCGCGGCTTTTCCCTGCGGGCGTCGGCGTGGGAGCCGCGGGAGGGGGGCGGGTCCGGGGTCCGACCCCTCGTGGGCTCCCTGTGGCCAGGGTGCTGGTGCCCACGGCTCTGGGCGCTGAAGACTTTAAAGGTCGCTGGCGGTCAAGGCCAACGTCAGAACTGTTTTGCTTAACCATGCATATTTCCCATTGAATTTCCTCCCCCCGTGAACAAAAATGTGTTTTTTTCCTCCCGCCCACCCCCGGCCTTTGACGAAGAAAGACAAAGCCTCGCTTGTAGCCGGTGTCGTGGTCTGCAGGCTTTTGTTTCTAACGGGGGAGGTGGGAGGGATCCTCGGATGTGGGCCGACCTGCCCTGCCCAGGCCGGGGCCCTGCCGCCGGCGCTCGAGGACCTCCGAGGCCGCGTGCTTCGGGCCCCTAGGGAGAAAGTGAATGGGCAGTCTGGCCATCCAAGTGACCGCTGGTGCAGGGGGTGGTGGTGGGTGCAGCCCTGCGTGCTTCGGGCCCCTAGGGAGAAAGTGAATGGGCAGTCTGGCCATCTAAGTGACCACTGGTGCAGGGGGTGGTGGTGGGCACTGCCCCCGCGTGCTTCGGGCCCCTAGGGAGAAAGTGAATGGGCAGTCTGGCCATCCAAGTGACCGCTGGTGCAGGGGGTGGTGGTGGGTGCAGCCCTGCGTGCTTCGGGCCCCTAGGGAGAAAGTGAATGGGCAGTCTGGCCATCCAAGTGACCGCTGGTGCAGGGGGTGGTGGTGGGTGCAGCCCTGCGTGCTTCGGGCCCCTAGGGAGAAAGTGAATGGGCAGTCTGGCCATCCAAGTGACCGCTGGTGTAGGGGGTGGTGGTGGGTGCAGCCCTGCGTGCTTCGGGCCCCTAGGGAGAAAGTGAATGGGCAGTCTGGCCATCCAAGTGACCGCTGGTGCAGGGGGTGGTGGTGGGCACTGCCCCCGCGTGCTTCGGGCCCCTAGGGAGAAAGTGAATGGGCAGTCTGGCCATCCAAGTGACCGCTGGTGCAGGGGGTGGTGGTGGGCACTGCCCCCGCGTGCTTAGGGCCCCTAGGGAGAAAGTGAATGGGCAGTCTGGCCATCCAAGTGACCGCTGGTGCAGGGGGTGGTGGTGGGTGCAGCCCTGCATGCTTCGGGCCCCTAGGGAGAAAGCAAACGGGCAGTCTGGCCATCCAAGTGACCGCTGGTGCAGGGGGTGGTGGTGGGCACTGCCCCCGCGTGCTTAGGGCCCCTAGGGAGAAAGTGAATGGGCAGTCTGGCCATCCAAGTGACCGCTGATGCAGGGGGTGGTGGTGGGCACTGCCCCCGCGTGCTTAGGGCCCCTAGGGAGAAAGTGAATGGGCAGTCTGGCCATCCAAGTGACCGCTGGTGCAGGGGGTGGTGGGTGCAGCCCTGCGTGCTTCGGGCCCCTAGGGAGAAAGCAAACGGGCAGTCTGGCCATCTAAGTGACCGCTGGTGCAGGGGGTGGTGGTGGGTGCAGCCCTGCATGCTTCGGGCCCTTCGGGAGAAAGCGAATGGGCAGTCTGGCCATCCAAGTGACCGCTGGTGCAGGGGGTGGTGGTGGGCACTGCCCCCGCGTGCTTCGGGCCCCTAGGGAGAAAGTGAATGGGCAGTCTGGCCATCCAAGTGACCGCTGGTGCAGGGGGTGGTGGTGGGTGCAGCCCTGCATGCTTCGGGCCCCTAGGGAGAAAGTGAATGGGCAGTCTGGCCATCCAAGTGACCGCTGGTGCAGGGGGTGGTGGTGGGCACTGCCCCCGCGTGCTTAGGGCTCCTAGGGAGAAAGTGAATGGGCAGTCTGGCCATCTAAGTGACCACTGGTGCAGGGGGTGGTGGTGGGTGCAGCCCCATGGGCTGGGGTCACCTTCAGGCCATGTAATAAGGTACCTCTTCATTTCTGGTTCGCTCCCCTTCCTGAATTTTGTGTTCATCTGCCATTAGAGATGTTAAGGAATGAAAAGGCCTTCAGTCCCTGAAGGGCCTCCATCTGCTCCTTAAAGAGGAAACAAGTGGAAAATGGAAGACCCACAGGCAGGGACTTCAGACACCAGCTCGGCTGCACCTCTGGTACCCTCCAGAGGGGAGGAAGGCAGTAACATCTATGAAGTGCCTGTTAGGTGCCCGGCACTGTGCCAGCACCCTGTGGTCACACAGCCACCAAGTGTCTGAGGCCAGGTCTGGAGGAGATGACACTCCTAACTTCAGCATCCATCCCCTGGGCCTCCAGCTGCCCCAGTAATGAAACAACCCCTGTGCTAAGCACTTTGCAGGCGTGATAGTGTTTGATCCTCATGACAATCCTAGGATGGAGGTGCTGCTGTTATCCCCATTTTACAGATGAGGAAAGGCAAACATCATCAGTGAAGAGGGCCCACAGCTAGTGAGCGTCAGGCTGCATTTGAACTCAGGGCTTCCTGACTCCTGGTCCCATGCATGCTTGGTACCTGCACCCCCAAGCTGCTTTGTCACAATGACATTTTTAATGCATGAAATAAAATATATGGGGTTTACAAAGGAAACCACTTTTATTAATCTACCCACTGAGCCCCTGTGGGCCTCCAAGAGAAGGGCATTGTGGCCATGGGGCAACATGTGGATGGGAGACCTGCATTTGGATTCATTCTGCTGTTCTCTCTCTGCCTGGGTAAATTCCATTTTCTCACCTGCAAAAGGGGGCCTTGGACCAGAGAACCACAGAAGGGCAGGCTCTAGCAGCTGCAGTGTCTGGGAAAGGCCTCCTGCAAAAGGGGCCAGGGGAACTGAGCATCACGGAGGTGTGTGGGTGAGGCCTGTGCAGAGGCGCAGAGACAGGAGGGACAGCAGGGAGATGGCCTTTGAGGTTCCTCCAGACTCTGCATCTGATCCTGTGGTACCACTTCTCCCTGGGGAGTTTTTGTCTTAGGAACCACTTAACAAAGACTTGTGGAATTGGAATTAGTATAAAGTCTTTATTTTGCAGATCTAGAAACTGCAATTAGACCCCAGGACTGTGGAGAGGAGCTTGGACTCAGTTACCTTTAAGATAAAAGTTTTCAGTCCTCTTCTCACCACAAAGTCAGTGCTTGTTCAATATATATTTGGCAAACTCATCTGAGATGTAGAAAGGAAAGGCAGCTTACAGTCTAACAGGATCTTATGATATACAGAAGTATATGGAATGCAAGACAGAGTCTGGTGAAAGTGGAGGAGAAAACCAGATAAAATGCCTTAGAAACATCTGAAGAGGGGGAGAGAGTGTTATGTCTTAAGGAAAGGCTTCCTTCCTGGAGGAAGTGATCACTGAGCTGTGCCTTGATGGAAGAGGAAAGTCTCAACAGGCAGAGAGATGAGGGGAGCATGTTGCGATTCTGGGTCTAGGAAGTGTAGGGCTGCGACTGGTGAGAGCTTGTGCCTGGTGCTCTGGCCTTAGCTTGTTAGGGGTCTCAGACTGAGTTCAGGCCTGGCAGAAATCTCTTCCTCCACCCCTGAATCCTAACCCCCATCCCCCACCCCAGTAGTTCCCTTCAGGGAAGTATTGTAGGACATTGAAAGGGATTCCAGGCACACACCCATTTGACCACGCCTCAGAACTTCTTATGTGGAGGACAGGGCATTATGGGGAGGGGGAGGGTATTTTTCTGCCATTTTTTGTAAATCCATAGAAGACCCACTTAGCTGGCTTAGTGGGCCCTCCTCTGAGAGCCAGTGGGCACTCAGCTGTCTATGTTGTTTCTCTCTGTTTACATGAGCTGCTCACCTCTGATGGTCATGATCTGCCTCTGTGCTTCCTGGAGTGAATCAGGAGTATATCTAAGGCCCAGTCACATATCACCACTAGACATCATGAATTTAGTTAAGGCTTCATGTGTGCTAAGCATGGGGAATACAAGAGAGAGTGAAAATAACTCCTTCCCCATAAGGGACTTCCTTCTGATGGGGAGACATGATCTAAAAGGGTATATACAAAATCTCCATATAGGCTCATAACTTTAAAGGGGCTTAATAGCACTGGAAGTCACAGGCCCAGGAAAGGCCTCCTGCAGCATCTGACCTGAGACTTGAGGGAATGCAGTGGAGAGGAGATGGCATTCCGAGCAGGGAGATAGAGCAGGGAAGGGAAATAGAAGAATCCTGGAAGAAAGGGAAGGCTTTAAATGCCCCAGGTGTTTATATTTGATCCTGAAGGTCACAGGGAGCCACTGGAATTAATTGAGGTGAAGAGGTGCAGTGACATGATCAAATGGAAGAACAGTTTGGTCACTACGCAGATCGGGGAGTCAAGATGGGACGATCAATTTGGCAGCTGTTGAAACAGCCCCTTTGGGAGGAGAGGAGTGGAGTCTTAGGACAACACTAAGATGTCCAACCTGGGAACCGAGAAGTGGCGAGTCTGGGGAGAGATGATGCGTTCTGGTTCGGTGTTTGGGGTACCTGTATCTTCTGCCCTAAGAAAGATTGTTTTGTGGAGAGGCATGTGACTGGTCAGAATTCAGCAGCCTGAGTCTCTCCTCACACCGAGATTCTATCACAGGTCTTGAGTGCCTCCCAGAGCAGTTGTGAGAAACAAATGAGACAGTATTCGGAGAGTGTGTTGCAAACCTTAAAGCCCCATTCATTACCTTTGCTGCTCATTTGGTGAAAGGGGAAAGGTGGGAGAGAGAGAGAATGATTGCTTCTGAAAAGAAATGTTTTTAAAGTCAGTGCTTGTAGTGACTACCAGGGAATTGGTAAACTGCTTGTCACAAAGGGCCCATGATCACTCATGCAGTAGTATATAAAAGTCTGGAGATCAAGGACCCTCTCCTTTCTCCTCTCCCTTCCTCTTTTCTCTCTTCTTCTCTTTCTCTTTCTCTCATTCTCTCTCTTCCCCTTCCTTCTCCTCTCCCACCTTTGGTCTTTGGCTCCCCAGTGCCTGGCCTGTAATAGGAACTTAATCAGCGTCTCTGAATTGAATATATATGATCACACAGGACCAGGGTCAGACCTAGAAGAGACTTCGCTGTCCATTGTAGGCACTTAATAAATGCTTGTTGAATTAATTAATTAGCTTAAGTTTTATGAACCTTTAAGGTTTCCAGGAGAGGTAACATGGTACAGAGGTCATCTGGATTTAGTTTCTTCCTCAGACATTATTTGGACTCAGCAAGAATCACTTCCACTTCTCATTCCCCAGACAATTCTCTTGGATTCTTAAGTTGCAGAGCAGGTACTAACTGGCATTGGTAGAGAGAGTTTCTTCACTGGGATTTTCCATAGACCAGTGGAATCATAGGTCCTCAAAATCATTCCTTAGTAGATTAAGTGGTCAAGGAGTATGAACACTTCTCAAGAAAAGAATTGTGTTTAACAACTATGAAAGAATTCTCCAAATTGGTAATAATAATTGTGAATCAAAACAATCCTGAGGTTTGACCTTACACCCAGCAGAATGGCAAAGATGACAATAGATGGAAATAGTCAACACAGGAGGGGTGGTAGAAAGACCAAGATGCTAATACGTTGTTGGTGGAACTGCAAATTCATCTGATTATTCTGGAAAGCAATTATTATGCCAAAAAAAGTGACAAAAAATGTTCATACTCTTTTACCCAGAGATTCTGCTGCTAGGCATATACTCCAAAGGCCTCAAAAATATTTGTAGCAGCACTTTTTGTGGTAGCAAAAAACTGGAAGCAAAGTCCATTTATCTGGTAATAGCCATAAAAGTTGTGGTACATGAATATAATGGAATATTAGTGGGCTGTACAAAACAATGAATCTGACAGAAGTACGGAACAATTTACATCAACCTAGCCAAGGGAAGAAAGCAGAACCTGGAAAACAAGATACTAGATGACTCCAATCAACCACTAGGCAAGATAAACCAAACAATTGAAAGGGAAGACCCTAAAACAAGAAGGATGGGTGTTGGCCCCAACGAGGAGATCTGTAGAGACACCTGGTTCTCTCTATTTAAAGGACAGTAGGCTCTTGGATTCCAGATGGGAAGAGGAATACACTGGGAAATGTAGATTAAGTAACAACAGAAGATATAGATAAAATTATATATAAAAAGAAATTGCAGTTCCGGTCCAGAAAACCCCAAAAGGTTTACAAAATGCCCCCAAAGCATTAACCTTGTGAAGTAGGTAGCATTGTTGTTCTTACTTTACAGGAAGGGAAACTGAGGCTCAGAGAGGTTATTCTTAATAATATATATTGCCTTTGTTGTTGTCATTTTTAATCTTATCCAACTCTTTGTTGGCAAACTTTCCTTAGCAAAGATGCTGGAGTGGTTTGCCATTTCCTTCTCCAGCTCATTTTACAGATGAGGAAACTGAGGCATTGGGTGAAGTGACTTGCCCAAGGTCGCATGGCTAGTAAATGTCTGAGGTTGGAGCTGAATTCAGGAAGATGAGTCTGCTTGACTCCAAGCTCAGCACTCTATTATAAGGTGTTGGAATTGAGACAAAAACCTGTATCCAACCCCTCCAAATCCAGGTATCCTTCCACGCAATCATCTTACCCGCCCCCCAGGAGGCATCCCACTGAGCTTTACCTGCTGCCTTGTTCATGTTGGCCTGGCTTGGTTCAAGACTGGCTGGCCTGGTTTGGACCCCATCAGGAGAGTGGGAAGTCAACCCCGGAACCAAGCAGTCTCTTGGGACACTCATCCCAGTGACTCCCAGACTGTGCTCATCTTCTTTCTAGAAGCCTGTTCTGAAGTCAGTCTGCTTGACCCCAGGCTAGGCATATAAAAAGATCTGGTCCTGAGGGCATGCCACCCTAGAATTAGTTCTGGCTTTTAACTTTTTTCAGAATGGTTAAATATTATTTTGTCTATCTTCATGAATAATTCTGTGAGACAGATGTGGTAGGTATCATTATCCCCATTTTACAGATGAGAAAACGAACATGTGCTTAAGATCACACACAGGAAGCTTGTTATGGCAGAGCCTGAATTAGATTATACAGAGCTGGGGGTGGGGAGGGGAGAAGAAGGTGGTAAATCTTAGCCCATAAGGAAAGCAGAGTGTGGCATATAAAGAAAAGGAAGGAAGGGGAATAAGCACTTATACAGCACCTACTGTGTCCGGAATTGTGCTTAACACTTTTTATAAATATCTTGTTGGGTCTTCACAACATCTCTGAGAGGTAAGTACAACTGTTATTATCAGCCCCATTTTGCAAATGAGGAAAGAAGGCAAGCAGGTGAAATGATTTACTCAGGGTCACACAGCCAGTAAGTGTTGAAGGCTAGATCTGAACTCGGGTCTTCCTGATTTCTCACTGGGCCACTAGCCTGTGGACCCTTTCTAATTATAACTAATCTTTACCTATCCTGGAGTCAGGAAGGCCTGAGTTCAAATCTACCCTCAAACACTAGCTTTGTGACCCTGAGCAAGTCACTTCACCCTGTTTGCCTCAATTTCCTTATCTGTAAAATGAACTGGAGAAGAAAATGGCAAATCATTCCAATATCTTTGTCAAGAAAATTCCAAATTGGATTTTGAGTCAGGCATGACTGAAACCACTGAACAAGAATATAGCCCTTTGAGGCCTGCAAAGAGCTTTACGAATGTCTCATCTGATCCTTACAACAACCCTGGGAGGGAGGTGCTATTATTATCCTGAATTTCATAGATGAGGAAACTGAGGCAGACAGGAGTTAAGTGACTTGCCCAGGGTGTCACAGCTAGTTAATTGTCTAAGGTTGTATTTGAGCCCAGGTCTTCCTGACTTCTGGTCTAGTGCTCTATCACTGCACCACCAACTTTTCAGAATGCTATTTTTAATACATGAAATAAAATACATAGAGTTACAAAGAAAACCCATCATATTGAAATAAGTTAATAAAAATACTTAAACAAGTTCACTGACCCCAAGTTAAGAACCCCTGGCAGAGTGTGATGGACCCAAAGCCCAGAGGGCATTAATTTAAATCTCTAACACTAGGTATGTGTTTATGGGCAAGACCCATGCTAGCTCAGGGCCCTAATTTTCCTTCTCTGTAAAATGGGGAATAATACCTGTACCTGAGCCTCAAATGTGATACAGTATAATAATGGTGATTTGCAAACCCAGCACTATGGAAATGCTCATTATTACAGATGAGGAAACTGAGGTCCAGAGGGGTAGAGCTAGAGATGTGGAAGGGAAGTACTTCCTCTGCATGTGTCCCCAAGCAGGTATAGGGTTAATTGCCCTGTTATTAGAGACAGAGTCATTTGCCTGCAGCCATGGAGCTCCAGCCTCAATGGCCCCACTTGCAGATCCAAATGCCAAGAAGTTACACCTAATTATTTTTTTTAATGGGATATAAGCTCTTAAGAAAGCAATCTGAAGCCACATATTGTTTATCCAATATCATCGGAAAGATATTAGTTAATTATTTAATATCCAAAGTATCTCTTACATCAGCTTGCTGCCCAGGCATGTCCTCAGAAGTTGGCTAACATAGCAGTTTTATTGATTTCTCTTTAAAAACAAAACAAAACACACTTAGAGATACAAGAAGAAAACACTGTGTTTTCTGGAAATAGGTTGTGCCGTTAGGGAGTCCTGCATACTCTGGGTCTAGCATTTCTGGAAAATATGGTAACTCAAAATGACAAGTTCAGGGGACCACTTAATATCCCTTAACATCATTAATTGATTTGTTATCAGAAGAGCCTTTGGACTTAAAAAGCGTCAGTCAACAAGGATTTCTTCAGCACTTACTGGCCGCTAGGCGGCACCATAGTGGATAGAGCAAGTTCAAATCCACCCTCATGCACTTACTAGCTGTGTGATCCTGGGCAAGTCACTTGACCCTATTGGCTTTAGTTTCTTCATCTGTCAAATGAACTACAGAAGGGAATGGCAAACTACTCTGGTATTGATGAGGTTTAGGGATGCTGGGGACCCCAAAACACCGACAGTGCGAGTCCTGCTAGAATGAATTTGACTCAAGCCTTCTTAAAGCCAAAGAAAACAAAGTTTGTTAAAGATTCGCCATCTTGGGTTGGCTCTTAAGGAACCTAAGCATTTGTAACTCTTGTATTCGCAAGCGGGCCAGATAGAATCTCAGCTAGACAGAGTCTGAGCTGGATTGCATGTGAGCACCTTCATGGAGGCAAGATAGAACTAAATACAGAAAAGACTACAGGAGGGACGGGGAGGGGGGGGGGGGTGTTTCTGGTAGTCCAGGGTGATAGGAGGAGGGATTTAGGAAGGGTCTTGAGGAGAAGTCCTGGGAGGGAATCCAAGGAGGGTCAAAGGCTGCAAACAGCTGGAGGCTATCAGGAGATATCAGGCTATGGAGGGTTTGGGTGGGAAGCAAGTGGGGCAATCCAGAGATCTTGATAGGGGCAGTATGGGAATGAATACAGATCTTGATGGGAGTAGTTGGCCGCCTGGGGAATGGGGTTTTGATGGGATCAAGGGTGGGGGGTGCAGCAGATACCTGAGCAGAAAGATAAAGAAAAGCCCATGGGCTTCCTGAGACTGCCGGAACAAATGGGAAGATTCGATTTGAGTGAGCAAGGCCAGATTAAGTGGGAAGATTCAAGGGGAGCTCAAGGAGACTGAACTACAATAAAAGTGTGCCAGCACCTGTGCTGTGCAGGGGATGTGACTTAGGGCAAAATCACAAAACCTGGGCCCTGGCCTCCAGAAGCTCCCATTCTAAGGAGGGAAACAACATGCAAATAATTGCCTATGCACATGTAAAGTAGGTATAATTCAAATGGAAGTCCCCTCCTATGTGAAGGCTCTGGCCTGGGGTTGGGGGGGTGGGGGTGGGGGTGGGGGTAGGAAAGGCCTCTTTGAAGGAATTGAGAAAGGAGCCATATCTTTATAGTTCTCTATGAAACCACCGCTTATAATCCCTTTGTATCAGTAAGCAGTGGTTATAAAATATTACCTGTATTTCTTGAAGTTCATACACTTTACAAGTTTGTAATTATGAATGAATCTGCAACTGAAATGGATTTTGCTAATTGTTTCCAAGCAACTTGGAGTGAGGAGGAATCAGTATTTGAACCCTAGTTTAGGGCTCTTTCCCTCTTTACATTCAACCCTGCTACGTGCAGGGTAGGATTTCATCAGGGTCCCATTCTCCAAGATGGCAGTTCCTTGCCCAGGGCTCTTCCTATACTTGCTTCATAATAACCAAGTGAAGAAGTAGGTAGCTTTAGAGTAAGAGCTGAATTCAGATCTAACCTCAAACACTTACTGACTGTGTGACCCTGGGCAAGTCACTTAGCCTCTTTGTGCCTCAGTTTCCTTATCTGTAAAATAGGAACAATATAATACAGTGCAATTCAATAAACATTCATTAAGCGCCAAATGCTGCCAACCTCTGGGGTTACAAATAAGAAAAAAAGACAGTTCCTGCAAAGAACTTACAATCTAATGGGAGAAGACCACTGGAAGAAGGAACCAAAAAAGGAGGCAAGGACCAGGGGTACTCAAGAGGGGGCAGGTCCTTTTGAGGAGTGGAAGCCAAGCAGAGGCGCTAGAGGAAAAATGGAGTTAACAGGAAGAATGAGTCCTCCAAGCAGAGTGGAGAAGCAGTCCCAGTAATGAGATTTCAGGTGATTGACTTGGGAGTGGGGGCAGGAGGCATATTGTTTTTGCAAACCTTAAAGGGCTGTATAAATGCCAGCTATTATTATGTCACGAATGAATGACAATAACAACTATTTAATAGCATCTTCTAGCACTTGAAGGTTTTCAAAATCCTTTCCTCCTGACAGCCACACCAGGAGCAGTCTTCTAGGTTTACGAAGGGAGAAACTGAGGCATAAAGACTGAGGTGTAGCTAACTTACTTGAAAGTATCAGAGCTGGGATTCAAACCCAGCTCTCTTCCCGGTCCATGGCTCCATTTCCATTCTCTCCCAGTCTTTGGAAGTTTGTGCATGAATGCTAGACAGGAAAAGGGCCATAGCCCAGGGTAAATACAACGGTGATTCACAGATGAGTACATCTGTCTCATTGTTTCCCTGTGGAATCACGTTTGCATCCTTTCCCGCTCAGCAGACTGGGAGGACCTGCAGAGCTGCCGTAGTTTGTGGGAGATGGTCTTGGACTTCCCCTGGAGGCAGGGGAGAGGTAGGAACAGTAATGATGGGAGGCTGCCTGGAGTCTGCAAGTGACTCACCTGGAACCACCCAGATTTCTCCTGGGTGCCAGCAGTCTCCAAAAAAGGGCTTAGTTACTCACCCCCAAACCAGTATTTACCAAAGAGTGTTCTCTGAAATTCTGGGGTTCGGTAGGATGGGGAAACTTTAAAATAGAATATCAATGCTAGCATTATATTCCCTTCTGAAATATTAAATGTGGAAATAGCTGTTCATATTCAAGTGGAGTCTCACTTCTAAGTGTAAATTTATGGAAGTCCACAAGCAGTGATTAAAGCACCCACTGTGAGCCAGACCCTGGGAATACAAAGAAAGATAAAAGCCTGTCCCTGCCCTTTGAGGAGTTCCAGTCTGATGAGGGAAGATAGTAACAAAAATGCTTCACACAGGAAGTTTTCATTATGAAAATTAGTCATTTTCTCTATTTTTCCTCAAGTTTCCTCCAATTTAATCAATCCACAAACATTTAAATGTTAACCAAGGGCCAGGCACCAAGCTAAGCACTCTGCTTATAAGAAAAGGCAAAAAACCTCCTACAAACAAACCCTCCCACTCCCCCAAAAATCCCACAACAAATAAACTCTGCATTCAAGGAGTTCACATCCAAATGGGGAAGACAATAGGCTGACATTCTAACAACCACAGACAGTTTTTCTGCGGGGGGTGAGATCTGCACTAGGTCTGGACACCAGAGAAGACAGAAGGCAGCATTTCAGACATGGGGGACAACCGGAGAAAATGCCCACAGTTATAAGTGTCTTAGGGAAAGAAGAGCAAGAGGGTGAATGTGGATGGATCACAGAATTCTTGAAGAAAAGGAGTAAAGTGTCCAAAGACTAGAAAGGTAAGAAAGGGCTGACTTGGGAAGAACTTTGATAACCAAATCAATGACTTTATATTTGGTCTGAGAGATAATAGGGAGCCACAGCAGTTTACTGAGTAGAGGGGAGACATCCAGAACCTGCACATCAGGATAATCCTTTTGATAGCTGAGTGAAGGATGGTGTGGAATGGGCAGAGACTGGAGGTAGGGGGTCAATTTAGGAGGTCATTGCAGTATTCCAGGCTAGGAGTATGGCTACATGAGTGGAAAGAAAGGAACATAAAGTAGAGATGTAGTAAAGGTAGAAAAAACAGGCTTATGTGAGTTGAGTGGAGGGTGAGGAGTGATGGATAACACTACACTTATGAGCCTAGATGACCATGCCCTCTACAGCAGCTGGGAAATTGGAAAGAGGAGAGAACTTTGAGGGGAAATACAGTGAGGTCTATTTTAGGCACTATCCCAGGGAGGCCATGTGATATTACAGGCAAAAGACCAGAGTAATACTGCTAACTGTCACTAACTTATTCTATGACTTTTGGGCAAGATTTGACATCTCTGGGCCTCATCTTTGATGTACGTTGGAAGGGCTGGACTAGATCAGGAGTTTTTGACTCAGGGGCCATGAAGGACCTCAATTTAAAAAAAAAACAACTTTGATAAATATTTCAATATCATTAATTTGTTTGATAGATTTTATGGTATGCATTTTGAAGCATGATTCTGAGAGAGGGTCCATGGGCATCCCTTGATAAGGCCAGAGGGGTCCATAATTCAGAACAAGTTAAGAATTCCTGGACCAGACAGTCTGTAAGTACCTTCTAACTCTTAAGATTCTGTTATTTAGAAATTTTGTCAAGGTATTGGGATGGGAAGAATGTAGAGCTTCTTAGTTAACCAAGATACACATAGAAGCAGAAAATGGCAGCCATGATTCTTCATGAGACATTGATAATGGTAACCCCTGGTGGTAGATTCCTGTGTTGTGTTGTGTTGTGTTGTCTAGTCAATCCCAGATTGTTGCCAAGGCCTTGCCATCAATGTTCATATGATCCCCAATGACATTTAGGAGAGAGTTCAGGACTATTTGGAGATGCACTGAGAAGGAAACATACACAACCCCTCAACACAACCAATCATCTTTCAGATATGAACTGCTGGTTACGAAGGAATCATCCAAGAGACTAGGGCTGGTTCCCACTGCTGAAAGTACAAACCACAGAGGATGTCCTAATGGGTGAGTATCTGTTCAGATAGAGAAGTCAGCATTATCATTTAATGTCTGCTGCTTGTAGGCATTGTCCTGGACACTGTGAGAAGTTATAAAGAAGATACAGGCCCTGACCTTGAGAATTTTACAGTTAAGACACCATGAGGACCCATTACATGTATCCAATTCCTAACATGGTTGATGATATTAATAAAAACAAAAGCGATTTTAAAATGGACTTGATAATATCCTAGAAAAAACAGATGATATTTATAGAAAGTGGCCACTCACTCTCCACTTAAATACCTCCAGGGATGGGGAACTCCCACAGCCTGTGAATAGCCCATTGAACTTCTGGAGAACTGTAGAAATTAGAGGGTCTTCCCATGTATGGAGTCAAATTTTGCTCTGCTTCTTCCCCCCATGGCTCCTGGTTCTGTCCCTTGGGCCAACAGAAAGAAGGCTAAACCACAGCAGCCCTTTTAATACTCAAGAACAGCTTTGGTTCCTCCTCTGGCTCCCAAGCCTACTCTTTTCCACCATCAGCTCTTTTCCATCAATCTTCATAGGGCATGTTCTCTAATCCCTTCTCCAGACCGATCATCTTCCTTGGATTCTACCCAATCAAAATAAAATAATTAAGTTCAGGGAAGAACACTGAAAACCTGTCCATCCTGTTTCCTCACTTTCCCTGTGACATCAGTTCCCACTGGCACCCCACCAAAGTGTGTTCCCTTGATAATCAGGGCTGGTCAGGAGCTCCTCCCAAGCTTCCAGCCCTGGAAAAGCTGTAGAGCTAGAGGGGATGTGATGGGCCGAAGGGGTAACCATGGAAAGATGAGTCAAATCAGCAAAATTAGTCCAGAGCAATAGGGAAAGATCAGCAAGGGAGGAGTTCTAGGACCCAACTCAATGACTTTTCCTTTTCCTTGCTGCCTCTGTATTGAAAATACCTTTGTTTTGTCATTGAAGGCTTCTGCGTATGTCTGTGTACATGTATACGTGTTTTGGGGGATGGGTTCACATTTCATAATTCCAAACAGATCCCAATTCTTTCCTTTTATTTTTGTTTTTGATGAGGTAATCAGAGTTAAATGACTTGCCTAGGGACACACAGCCAATTCTTTCCTCTTAAACATATTGATACTAATCACTCTCCTGAGAAATCATCTCTTGATTTTTGTCTCCACTCCTTGATGCTTGGGCCTCTCCTGGACACGTAGTAGGCACCTTAATAAATATTGGTCCTCTTCATGATGAAACATGCTTCCCCTCTCCTGACACAGGTGGTAAACTCAGGATGTGACCCTGGGCAAGTCACTTGACTGTCTGCTCTTAGTTTCCTTATCTGGGTAATCATTGTAGCTATCTCTCAGAATTGTGAGGATAAAATTAGATGATATTTGTAAAGCACTTTGCAAGCCTTAAAACGCTATGTAATTGTTAGCTATATTATTTTTATTATTAATTTTATTTAGATGCATCCAGTTCTCAAATCTATATCCAGACTAACTTGTCTCCTGAGTTATACCACAAGCTGCCTCTTGGGCATTTCAAACTAGATGACATTTTAAACTCAAAATGACACGTACTCTGTGAATCTCCCTTTTACCGATGAGGAAACTGAGGCAAAGAAAGATAAGTGCCTGTCGCAGGAGTCAAAATCAAGCCTTCCTGACTCCCAAGAATCCAGCCTTCTATCTACTACAGCTGTTACATAATGATAGCTAATTATTGCTTGTTGATTGAACTGAACTTGATTGAATGAGTAAAGTACATAATAATTTTAACAGCAAGCATTTACGTAGGCTTCAAGGTTTGCAGAGTGCTTTATATATGTTCTCATTTGATCTTCACAACAACCCTGTGAGGTAGGTGCTGTATTTATCTCTGTTTTACAGGATAGGAAAGTACAAGTGATTTGCTCAGGATCACACAGCTATTCAATTTCTGAGGCAGGATTAGAACTCAGGCCTTTTTGACTTGAGGCCAGGTGTCCTATCTACTATGTCTTCTAGTTCCCTATACATCAATCAGTCAGAACTCTGAAGATCCTAACAGGGGTGGGGAACCTTCAACCTCTAGGCCCCATGTGACCTTCTAGGCCCTCAGGTATGGCCTTTTGACTGAGTCCAAGTTTTACAGAACAAATCCTTTTATTAAGGGGATTTGTTCTAGGCCCTCAGGTATGGCCTTTTGACTGAGTCCAAGTTTTACAGAACAAATCCTTTTATTAAGGGGATTTGTTCTGTGAAGTTTGGATTCAATCAAAGGGCTGCACTTGAGGACCTAGAGCTATGTGTGGTCTCCAGGCCACAAGTTCCCCATCCCTATTTTAGAGCTAAGAATCTCATGTCATCTACCGATCTTTCATTTTTTTGGAGAAAAAAACTTAGGCCTAGAAAGGAAAGGAGAAGTATCATTTAATACTGAACATATGGAACATTTGAAACCAAAAATATCAAAGCAAATAACAAAAACTCAAAGTGAAAGGCCTTTTCTGAGGTCGCTCTGTCTCAGATCAGATCTCTCATGATTTTTGAAGCCTCATCCTGAATTGTTCCAGCAAAACATTTTCCAGCTTTTCCCACTCTGTGGTGCCATGATTATAAATACAGTTTAGGGCCCAGAAGACTACAGGGGCTTGGGTAAGATGGGCTATTCTAGCACAAATTATTTTTTAAGAAAGTAAAAATGAACATGTGGATGTCATTTATTAGTGAAATTACGATCTCAGTGCCACCAGCAGACCTTACAGATGCAAATAAACCCCCAAAACAACAACCAAAAAATCAAAAAACCCTAAAACATAACCTGAACCTTACCAACTGAATGTCTGGGCATCACGCGCGCACACACACACACACACACACACACACACACACACACACACACACACAGTGAAAGCCAAGAGACTTGGCATCTGCACATCCCCCAAAACTAACACATGCAAGACACAGTAGCTAAAGTTCCATCTGGTCTGCTTTTTCTCACTCTCCCCCACAGCCGACACATGTGTGGGGCTTCTGTGAATAATATCCTATCGCTATAACTTTTGCATTAGTGCCAAGAGGCAGTAACATATGTTTGGTGTTTTCATTAGTCCAGCATGTGGGGACCCTGTCCATTTGCTAAGATATCCTGGTTGAAATCGCTTCGTTGAGAGACCCTATTTTCTTCCCTCTCTGGGTGTTCAGGTACCAGTTACAAGAACCCAAGTCTCTGGGCAGGGAACTCTCATCCACTTTAGTAAAGGACTCTTTAAAAACATTTTTTAAAAATTTATTTTCGGTTCCAAATTCTCTCCTCTGCTCCTCCCGCACCCATTCTGAAGGTAAGAAATATGATATCCATTATATATATATATATATATATATATATATACACATGGAGTCATGCAAAACATATTCTACATTAGCCGTGTTACAGGGAGAAAAAGGCAAGAAAAATAAAGAGAACAAAATATGCTTCAATCTGAACTCAGAGTTAATCAGTTCTCTGTCTGGAGGTGGGTGGCATTTTTCATCATTATTCCTTTGAAATTGTGGTGGATGATTGTCTTGATACAGTTGCTAAATCTTTCACTGTTGATCATTGTTACAATGTTGCTGTTACTGGGTACAATGTTCTCACTTCACTTTGCATCAGTTCACATAAGTCTTCCCAGATGTTTCTGAACTCATCCTGCTCATTATTTCTTACAGAACAACAGTATTCCGTCACAATCATACCACATCTTGTTTAGCCATTCCCCAGTGGATGGGCATCCCTTCAATTTTCAATTCTTTGCCACCACGAAAAGAACTTCTATAAATATGTTTGTATATATGGGAGCTTTTCATCTTTCTTGATCTCTTTCTGGTATAGAACTACTAATAGTTTTCTTGGGGCATGGCTTTATAGTTTTTTGGGCATAGTTTCAAGTTATTTTACAGAATGATTGCGCTAGTTCACAACGCCATCAGCAATGCATTCTTGTCCTTATTTTCCCACATTCCCTCCAGCATT
Organism: Notamacropus eugenii; assembly: GCF_028372415.1. Lineage (NCBI taxonomy): Eukaryota > Metazoa > Chordata > Mammalia > Diprotodontia > Macropodidae > Notamacropus > Notamacropus eugenii. The sequence continues at coordinate 24,800,155 of NC_092875.1, read as the reverse complement.
TTCTTTTCTGTCATCTTATCCAATCTGATAGATTTGAGGTGGTACCTCAGAATTGTTTTAACTTGCATTTCTCTAATCATTAGTGATTTAGAGAATTTTTCATATAACTATAGATACCTTTGATTTTTTTCTTGTAAAAACTGCCTGTTTTTATCCCTTAATCATTTATCAATTGAGGAATAGCTCTTATTTTTATAAATTTGGCTCAGTTCCTTTATGTATTTGAGAAATGAGACTTTCATAAGAGAAACTTGCTCTATCTATCTATCTATCTATCTATCTATCTATCTATCTATCTATGTATCTATCTATCTATCTATCACCAGTTTCCTGCTTTGGGATCCTGATTGGGATCACGCAGTTGTTTTTCAGATGAGGAAACTGAGACAGAGGTTAAGTGTATGACACCGGATTCAAACTCAGACCTCCTTAACTCCCAAGTCTAGTCTCCTTTCAGAGGACAGAAGCTGTGGATTAGCTCTCTTTTGGAATCCCAGGTAATTAAGATGACATTCGAGATCCTTCTCTATACCCCATGTGTCACTAGCTTGGGGTTCTTAGCTTTACAGCTGAAAGTTCATTTAGTCCAACCTCCTTTGTTTTTGCAAGTAAAGAAACAGTCCCAGAGATAGCAAGTGATGTTTCATGTTACACAATTAATAAATAGTAGAGTCTAGACCAGAGATTTTTTTTGGAAATAGTATTTTATTTTTTCTAATTACATGTAAAGATAATTTTCAACACTTATTTTTAATAAGATTTTGAGCTTCAAATTTTTCTCCTTCCCTTTCTTCCTTCCTCCCTCCCCAAGACAGCAAGCAATCTGATATAGGTTATACATGTGCAATTATGTTAAACATATTTCTACATTAGTCATGTTATGAAAGAAGAGTCAGAACAAAAGGGAGAAAAAAACCAAGAAAACCAAAAAAAAAAAAAAAAAGAAAGAAAAGCACAGATCTTTGATCTGCATTCTGACTCCATAGTTCTTTCTCTGGATGTGGATAGCACTTTCCATCATGAGTCTTTTGGAATTGTCTTGGATCCAATATTGTATTGCTGAGAAGAGCCAAGTGTATCATAGTTGACCATCACACAATGTTGCTGTTACTGTGTACAGTGTTCTCCTGTAGACCCCAGATTCTTAATCTGGGATCTACAGATGCCCTTAGGTCTATGGATAGATTTCAGGAAATTTATGAACTTGGTTGGGAAAAAATTACATCTTTATTTTTAATAACTTTTACTAATATAAGGGTGCATGGACTTCACCAGACTTTTAACAAGATCCATAACACACCAAAAAGTTCCAACTAAACTACAACCTTCTGCAGGAATTCTTCTTAATATTTTTGTACATATGGGACCTTTTCCCATTTTTATGATCTCTTGGTGATACAGTCCTAGAAGCGGTATTGCTGGGTCAAAGGGTATGCACATTTTTGTAGCCCTTTGGGCATAGTTCCAAATTGCTCTCCAGGATGACTGGATCAGCATACAGCTTGACCAGCAATGAATTAGTGTTCCAACTCTCCCACATCTTCTTCAACATTTATCATCATCCTGTTTTGTCATGTTAGCCAATCTGATAGGTGTGATGTAGTAAAAAATATTTATAGCAGCACCACATCTTTGTGGTGGACAAAAACTGGAAATCAAGGGGATGCCCATCAATTGGGGAATGGCTGAATAAATTATGGTATATGAATGTAATAGAATACTATTGTGCTATAAGAAATGATGAACAGGAAGACTCCAGAGAGGCCTGGAAGGATTTATATGATCTGATGCTGAAGTGAAAGGAGCAGAACCAGGAGAACTTTATTCACAACAATAACCATATTGTGCAATGATTTTTTCTGGTAGACTTAGAACTTCATTGCAATGCAAGGACTTAAAAAATTCCCAGCGGTCTCTTAAGGCAAAATGCCTTCCACATTCAGAGAAAGAACTATGGAACTGGATCGCAGAATGAAGCAGATCATTTTCTCTTGTGTTATGTTTTGGTTTGTTTTATGATTTCTCCTGTTCATTTTAATTCTTCTATGCAACATGACTAAGGTGAAAATGTATTTAATAGGAATGTATGTGTAGAACCTATATAAAATTGTATGCTGTCTCTGGGAGGGAGGGGGGAAAATCTAAGTTATATGGGAAGTGATTGTAGAACACTGAAAACAAATAAAATAATTAAAAAAAAAGATTCTTCTTAATGCTAGTGCCTTTTCTCTGAGATAACCTCTAATTTATCTTGTCTATATCTTGGTTATCCATGGTTATTTGCATTGTTGTCTTCACCACTGGACTGTAAGTTCCAAGAGGGTAGGGACAGTTTTGGCCTGTCTTTGCAATTTTAGTTGTCTTGACACATGGTCTACTACAAAAAAATTCCTCCTGTGACTTTACCTATCATAAAATAAACACCTCTGAGCCACAGAGAGCAGATTTTTTCAGCCTAAACTACATATTTTAAAAATTATATTCACAATCCTTTTTCTACTCCTTGTATATTGAAATGTTTGTTTTTGTTGATTGTTATTAGGTTCATAATAAAGTTGTTGAAACAAAAAAATTACATTACTGAGGATCAAGGCTGTGTCATGGAAAAAAAGTGATGTATTGAGAGGGTCTTGTCTGAAATTCCAGTTTTATTTCTTGCCACCTGTGTAATCTTAAGAAAGTCACTGACCATCTCTCTACCTCAGTTTCTTTAACTGTAAAAAAGGACTAAGATGACCTGTAAGGTGCCTCTCATCTCTAGACTGAGGATCATATGAAGTGTTCTATTTGTTGCATCCTGGGTCTGGGGTCAGTTCTGCTCTGTGCTCCTTGAATACAGCCTCCTCAGTGTTTCCTGGAGGTCATCCTAGCTGCTGTCATTCTTTTGGCAAGTGATCAGATGAAAGTTTCTGGCCATCCCAGATGGATTTCAAAGAATGAAGCTAGGACAACCTTTGCATTCCAGATAACTAGCTAACTGCCAGGCATTTCAAGAGTTAAGCCCTTTCCAGGAACTCCAGACTTAGCCTTCCAAGCAAAGCCTCAACATGAAGGCTTTTTGCCAGGAAGAACAGGTCTTAGACTGAGATCTGTGACCCCAGAGAGAATTACTGAGACACCTTCAACCATGAGGCTGCCATGAAGAAAGTAAACTGGATTTGGATTATGGAGACCTGCCCTAGTTCAGATCTTGGCTTTATTGCCTATCTGAGTTCTGGAGACCCAAGTACAAATCCTGGCTTTGCTACTTGACTATCTCTTTAACACTGGCATATTTTTTTTCCCAAGTAGAGGCCTTAGTATCCTCATCTCCAAAATAAAAGCATTGGGTTAGATACAATTCACCAGGCATTCACTAAGTGTCTATCACGCTTAATGCACTGGATGGGATGCTGGGGGTACAACATACAAGAAAAATGGTCCTTGCATCAAAGAGATTTACATTCCACTGGAATTAGAAGTTCTTAATCCTGGGGTCTGGGAACATAAAAAAAATTATTAATTCAGGGTCAAAGTAATTGACTTCCTTTGTAATCCTATGCTACTTTCTTTTATGTGTCAAAAAAAGAAAGAAAGAGAGGGAGGGAGGAAGAAAAAAAAAGAAAGGGAAGAGGGAAGAAGGAAGGAAGGAAGATAATAGCATTAAGGAAATATATTATTACTGGCTGAAAGAATCAGACATACTTCTGGTCACCAACAAGCTGGTTCAAAATCACAAATTCCAGTCACAGCTAATCACGTAGTGGTAAATAGAGTGGCCCTTGGAGGGAGATGGGGAGGTGTATTGAATTTTTCCTTTCTCCCTTACTCATTGACCAGATGATGACCTTATAAATTTTGAAAGGTCAGAAGATCTGGAATTCCCATTGGCACTGATAGTGATAACCCCTGGTCAACAATGGTTGCCAGCCAATTCCGCATCAGGAGCTAAGACAATCTAGATCCAACAAGAAACAGCAGCTTCAGTTCTACAAGATCACCAAGTCCAAGAGCCCAGCATAAAGCTGTACCTAAGAGACACATCATGAAGTCACCAGGAAGGGAGAAAAATACTTTCAGTACCCAGGAGATATCAGTTTGTGTTTGTCCCCATGTGCTCTTAAGTCTGAACCTACTCTCTCCACAAACTTTACATGTGCAAAGGGAGACTTTTTACCTGGTTCACAGAGATCCAGATCCACTGGTTTCTATATAATATGTCCTTGTTATACTGGTTTCAAAGTTGCTTGTTCTCAAGCTTAGTTAACTCTACCTGGGGAGCACACTGATGGGGGTTTGTGAGCAACAGTAGTAGAAATAGCAGTAGTGATCATTCTCTCATTGGCCTGCCATTTTGGTTAGGAGTTGGGCATGTAAGCCCGGAAGGGGGTGATATACAATTGGGGCTTCATCCAGGATAACATGAAAGCAGTGTGGAATCAGAGGATTTACGATTAAAACCCAGCTTTGCCACCTAATACCAATGAACCCTGGGCAAACCACTCCCTTGTCTTAATCTCAGTTTCCTCATCTGTAAAATGGAAAGGTCAGATTAGATGACTGGAGGGTCCTTCCAGATGTATGTCTATGATCTTGTAATGTCCAAGACATTAAGTCTGAAAATGTCAGTGGGAGGCTTTTTTGCTGATTTCATTTTCTTGTCTCAAAAGGGATTGTGAATTCAACGTGATACAAAATACAAAATGGGATTTAGGATCAAGGACAGCTCCCCACTCTTTCCCTTTTAATAGAATTTCAACTTTGCTAAGAAGTTAATCTCGAGGAGGTATTTTTAAGCCCCTTGGTGGAAGTTCCTTGGAGAAGAAACCTTCTTATTTCCTGTCTTAAGTCCCAGATTGATGGCCCTTTGGTGCTTAGAATGGAGTTCTCAGTCTTGTATTCACACTGACTAAAGTGGAACAACTAGATCCCTGATTTTCTTTACCCTGGGGAAAGCTGAGGCTTTCTAACAAGAGATGTCTCAGGTTGGAAATGGAGTCACCAAGATGGATGATAATAGTAATAATACCTGGCATTTGTGAATAATGATAGTTGACTGAGTTTGTGGTAAGATGTACAAAGCATTTCACAGACATCGTCTATTTACAGATGAAGTAGATACTATAGGTGTTATTATTCCCATTTTCCTGATGAGGAAACTGAGGCTCAGAGATAGGAAATGATTTAATTACTGCCACTCAGCTAGTATCAAAGACAGGATTTTAGTTAGTCAGTCAACAGGCATTTATTAAATGCCAACTATGGGCCAGGCACTGTGCTAAGCACTGAGGCACATTGCCCTTTATTTAAAAAAAAAAATAGCTAAGGGTAGAAATGCAGCTAGAAGTCAAATTAAGTGGAATGGATTGCCGGTCAAATTGCAGGCCTACTTCTCAGCATGTTTTGTTTCCTGCATTTGTAATTGAAGGAAATGCTCCATTTCAGTTAGAGTTTAGTGAAAATAAAGATGGAATTTTTAAATTTTTTTAAAATTTAATTAATTTACTTGTTTTCAGTTTTCAACAATCACCTCCATAAGTGCTAAATTTTCTTCTCCTTCCTCTCCTCTCCCTCCCTGATTCGGCATGCAATCTTATGTGGGTTCTATACATACATTCTTATGAAACACATTTTCACGTTAGTCATGTTGCACAGAAGAATTAAAATGAATGAGAGAAACCATGAGAAAAAAACAAACAAAACAAAGCATAACACAAGGGAAAAGAGTCTGCTTCATTCTGAATTCTGATTCCATAGTTATTTCTCTGGATGTGGATGGCATTTTGCCTCAAGAGTCCTTTGGTAATGTTTTAGGTCCTTGCTTTGCTGTGAAGGACCTAGTCTATCAGAAACAGTCCTCCCACACTGTGGCTGTTACTATATATAATGTTCTCCTCATTTCACTTAGCATCAGTTCATACAAATCTTTCCAGGCTTTTCTGAAGTCCGACTGTTCATCATTTCTTATAGTGCAATAGTATTCCATTACATTCATATACCACAACTTGTTCAGCCATGGATGTAAGTTTTTCCTATCTAGGTTTACATACCCTCTGAAATCTATCACTGGACTCCTTGTGGTATCTGAGGATGCCCAGGTAAGAATTCCTGACCTAAGTAGGACTTCTTTGAAATATCCTTAACAATGTCTTGAAGTATCTACTAGGTTCTAAGTACCATGCTTGCTAGGAACTAGGAATACAAAGGTTTTCTGGTTTTTTTTAATGGTCCAAACTGCCCACAAGTTGCTTAAAGTTTCATGTCTGGTTAGAGAAAGATCTAATAGCTATAGGGAAAGACATAGCACAAGGGTAAATACCCTGTTTCCATAGTTAGCTTATTTCAACCCCATCCTTATAGGAGAAAGATGTGCTGAGGGTAAGGGAGAGCCAGAGAAAGTGCTCAGGATAACCTGAGGAGGTAGAGCTTCCTTTGAGGGGAGGTGGTGGTGGTTGGGGGGTAAATGGGGAAGGCTTCATGAGGAAGGCAACATTTACTTTGAACCTCAGAGGGATAGAGGGAGGGACTTTTATAGATAGGGGAGGGGTATGTGGCATCTGAGGAGGTTCTTCCAAGAATGGAAAAAGGTATGAACAAAGACAAGGAAACAGAGAATGTGATAGGTGTTGGGGGTGAGATGTAGCATGGGATGTCATCCAGTTTGGCCAGAAAATAGATTATTTGAAGGGGAATAACATGAGAAAAGTCTAGAGAAATATGCTAGAGGCAATTTGGGTGGGCCCTTTAATAGCAGCTTCAGGAATTTAAAGTTTATTCCTTTGGGAGGCATCAGGAAAGGCCTACGTGAGATTCCAGACAAATCCTGAAAGAAGTCAGGGAACTGAGACGGAAAGTGAGGAAGGAGAACATTACAGGAACAGGAGACAGTCAATGCAAAGACGTGGACACTAGATATAAAGAGTCATGGACGAGGTAGTGGGTCAGTCAGTCAATAAACAATTTTTAAAGTGCCTACTATGTGCCAGGCACTGTGCTAAATCCTGGGAGTACAAAGAAAGGCAAAGACTATCTCTGCTCTGAAGCAGCTCCCAGTATAATTGGGGGGACAACATGCAAACAACTATGTACAGGATCAATCAATCAGTTTTTATTAAGTACCTACTATGTGCCAGGTACAGTGCTAAGCACTAGAGATATAAAAAGAAGCAAACGACAGTTCCTGCCCTTAAGAAGTTCACATTTTAATGAAGGAGACAGCATGCAAACAACCATGTACAAATAAAGGTAGAGATAATTAGCAGGGAGGAGGAGCTAGAATTAAGAAGTACTAGGCCAGTATCGTTAAAATGTAGGTTTGTTGTGGTTCAGCCATATCAGTTGTGACCCCGTTTGGGGTCTTCTTGCCTAATATACTGGAGTGATTTGCCATTTCCTTCTTTAGCTCATTTTACAGAGGAGAAACCAAGGCAAACAGGGTGAAGTGACTCGCCCAGGGGCACACATCTAGAGTCTGAGGCCAGATGTGGATTCAGGTCTTCCTGGCTCTAAGCCTGGTGCTCTAACCGCTGCACCACCTAGCTGCCCAAGGATTATGGGGTACATAGAGGGAAATAAAATGTAAGAAGATTGGACCAGGTCAGACCAGATTGTGAAGTTCTTTAAATGTCAAACAAAGGACTTTATGTTTATTCCTAGAGGGAGCCAGGGGAACTCATTTTAGTAGGGGAAAGGGGAGGTGACATAGATCTATGCATCAGAAAAATCATCTTTGCAGCTGTGTGGAAGATGGATGCTAGTGGGAAGAGACCTAGCAGGGGCTCTTCCAACAGTCTGGACAAGAGATGAGGAGGGCCTGCCCTTAGGAGTAGTTATGTGAAAGAGGAGTGTTTGGGAGAGATGCTGGGGGAGGTAGGCAGGACCTAAGACTTGGCAATGGTTATAATAGTTGAGGGAGAGTCAGGAGCTGAGGATAGTACCAAGAGAAATGGAAGGATAGAGATACCTTGGACAGTAACAGGAAAAGTCAGAAAGACATGTTGAATTTAAGATCTTTGTAGAATGTCCTATTTGAGATATCAAGAAGGCAAATTAGTGGTGTAGATCTGAAGCTCAGGAGAGAGACTAGGACCAGATTACGTTGGGGCAATAGAATGGTGGCAATAGTGGATAGAGAACTGGGCCTAGAGTCAGGAAGACCTGAGTTCAAATCCTGACTCAACCACTTACTAGCCGTGGAACCCTGGGCAAATCACTGCATTTCTATTTGCCTCTGTTTCCTCTATAAAATGGGGATAATAATAGCATCTCCCTCTTAGGGTTATTGTGAGGGTTAAATAATATTTGTAAAAAGTGTCTAGCATCTTATGGAAGTAAATGTTGAAGACTAAAAATAAATAAATTTAAAATAAAAAAAAGTATTTAGCATAGGCCTGGCACATAGTAGGTCCTTAGTAAATATTAGCTATTATTATTGTTGTTATGTATAGTTGACTCTGTGCACTGGCTCATTTCTCCAGCTTAGCTTTCTAGATTTATTTCTCATTAGCCCTTCTTAGGGATCTGAGTTTCAGCCAGTGTTGTTCCTGTAACTCATGATTCCATCTTCTGTCTCCATGACTTTGTACCACCTGTGTGTGATCCATGACATTCTTCCTTCTCTGTACCTCTCCAGTTCCCTTCAAAGTTCAGCTCAGATGCCACCCCCCTTCCTAATTCCTCTCATTGTCCATTTTCCCCTAGCTCCCAACTTGTTTCATATTTAAATATCTCTGTAGAGGTTGGGGTCTCCCTAAGTGGAAGGTAAGCTCCCTGAGGGGAGATTGTTCAGTTTTTGTCTGTTTCCCCAATGGCTAGCATCATCCTTGGCACAAAGTAGTTCCTTATTGAATATTTTAAAAAATACATTTTTATGGATATCTTTTGTTTTATGTTATCTATATTTCCCATAATACCCTACCCTGTCCCAAAGAGCCATCCCTTATAACAAAGAAGAAATAAGCTTTTTAAAAAAAAGGTTCAACAAAGCTAAAATAATGGAAAATTTTGACATTCTATGCAGCACTCCACACCCACAGTCCTCCATCTCTCCAAAGAAGTGGAGAGGATGTGGCTTCTCCTACCTCTTTGGGACCAAGCATGGTCCTGATGACTTCACAATATCCAATTTCCATCGTTTCACTTTTCTTCCATTTTCATAGTTGTGGTCGTTGTGTACATTGTTTTCCTAGTTCTGCTTACTTTGCTCTGCATCAGTTCATACAAGTCCTCTCATCCTTCTCCGTATCCATCATATTCACTTTTCATTACAACCCAGCAATATCCTTATTATGCTCATGTACCACAGCTTGTCCAACCATTTCCCAATTCAAGGGTATCACCTTTGCTTCTAATTCTTTACTTATACAAAAAGTGAAGCTATAAATATCTCAGTATATATGGGGTGCTTCTATTTTTGTCCTTGACTTCCTTGGGGGAAATGCCTAGCACTGGAGTCTCTGGGTCAATTTTAATCATTTTATTTTGCATAATTCCCAATGGCTTTCCTGAGTGGTTAAATAAATTCATAGCTCTACCAGCAGCACATTTTTTTCCCCTCAGTCCTTTAATATTGACGATTTCCATCTTTCATCACCTTTGCCAATTTGCTAGATGTGGTTTAAATATTTTCATTTATATTTCTTTATTAATTAGCAAATTAGAACCCTTTAAATATAATTAAAAATTAAAACAATTTCCATTTCTTCTTTTGAGAACTATTTGTTCATATCTGTTGACCACTTATTTATTGAGAAAATGAGTTGTGGTCTTATATATTTCTGATGTCAGATCTTTATTCAAGGTTTCACACAAAGAATTTTCCCAATCAATCACTTTCCTTTTTATCCTTGTTACATTAATTTTGTTGATGTAAATTCTTTCTAATTTCATGTAATTAAAATTATCTATTTTATCTTTTGTAATTGCCTAAATCTTTTGTCTGGTTAGGAATTCAACCCCTAGCCAAAGCTATGAAAGATATTTAGTTTGATTAGCTTCTAATTTTTTAAGATATAAGCTTTAATATTAATTCAGGTTATGTATTCATTTTTTAATTTATTCTTATATTATGTAAAATGTTGGTCTAAATTTAACTTCTTCCAAACTGTTTTCTGGTTTTCCCCAGAAAATTATGTCAAATAAGGAGTTCTTTCCTAGATGTTTATATTTGGGGGTTTCTATCCAACACAGGATTTTTGAATCCTGTTATAACTGGTTTTTGTTTTTTGTCTGATCTATTTCATTTGGTCTACTTTTCTATTTTTAGTTAGAACCAAATGGCTTTGATGATTACTCCTTTATAATATAATTTGAGATCTGGAAGCACTAATTCCCCTTTATTTTTGCTCTTTTCCACAATTTCCTTCCCGTTGTTCCTCCAAATGAATTTTATTATTATTTTGTTTTGTTCTATAGAGTATTTAGTAGTTTGATTAGCATCATACAAAATCTATAAGTTAATTTCTGTAGTTCTGTCATTTTTATTATTGGCATGGCCCAACCATGAACACTGAATATCGAATTCTTTCGGTTGTTCTTTATTTCTCTCTCTTTTTTTTTTTTTAGTAAATAGCATTTTAATTTTTTCCAATTACATGTAAAGATAGTTTTCAACATTCATTTTTATAAGATTTTGAGTTCCAAATTTTTCTCCCTCCTTCCCTCCCCTCTTCACTCTCCAAGACAGCAAGCAATCTGTGTTCTTTCTTTCTTTAAGAAGAATTTTGTAATTATACTTCTATAGTCACTAGGTGTGCTTTGGTATATTGATTAACAATTATTTTATGTTTTTATAGTTGTTTCAAATGCAATTTTTCTTATTATGACTTCTTTCTGTATTTTGTTTTCTCCTATATCAGAGGCAGCTCAGTGAATACAGTACTGAGGTCAGGAAGAACTGAATTCAAATCCAGCCTCAGACATTTCCTACCTTTGTGACCCTGGGCAAGTCACTTAACCTCTTATTGTGTGACAAAATTGATCCACTGGAGAAAGAAATGGCAAACTCTAGGATCTTTGTCAAGGAAACTCCCACGGACAGCATACTATGATCCACAGGGTCACAAAGAGAAACAATAAAATATTATGTTGCTTTATAGCAACGGTTCTCAAACTTTTTGATCTTAGGACCTGTGTATACTTTTAAAAATTATTGAGGACCCTAAGTATTGATTCTATCAGTCATACCTACCACTACTTACTGGATTAGAAATTTAGAATGTCTTAGTATCATTATGAAAATAGTGTAAGCTTTGTGGACCCCCTAGAAGTGTCTCAGGAACCCTGAAGGGATCTCTGGACTACTCTTTGGCAACCAATGCTCTATAGAAATATGATTGATTTTTGTGGGATTATTTTGTTTTTTTTTTCAATTGAGTTTTAAAACAGAAAAACCAACTCAAACCATTGTGCCTTGGAAATCAGGAGATAGTATTAAAACTCTCTTCCTCGTCCACCAGATTGATGATTTCCTGTGTAGCATCTGTTGTTTTTAAGGGCCCAGACAGAGGAAAGGCCAAATTGGAAAGACAGCAATCAGAAATGGAGGTGCCTTTTGGTCCCCTGTACATCTTATCCAACCTCTCCCTGAATGCGGAATCCCTCCACTGCTGACCTAACAAATGGTCAGCCTAGCTTTTGCTTGAAGACCTCCAATGGGAGGAATCCACTTACTTGCCAAGGCAGCCCGTTCAGTCTTAGGGGGAAGTCGGTCCTCACATCAAGTTCAAATCTGTTTATTTGCACCTGCGTCCCGTGGCCCCTCTTGGGTCAGGCAGATCTTGTCTGTACTCCTTCTTCTATGTGACACCATCCTTCAGGGCCAAGAAGGCAGCCTCACCCAAGCCTTCTTGAAGCAGCCAGCCAAGGATCCCAGGTCCTGGATTCTAACCTGCATTTGATGACTCCAAATCCAGTGCCCTTTCTTCTTACAACAAACTGGCCAAACTTTTCCATTTTACAGGTGAGGAAACTGAGCCCCAGAGAAGGGAAATGATTTGTCTAAGGTCACCCAGCTGGTTTTTTTGGGAATATCAAGTGAGATAACCTAGTATTGTGAACCATAAAGTCCTACATGAATGTCAACTGTTATTATTATCACTATAACCATTATTAGTCCTGAGTAGTAAAACTAAATGGTTAAGCATCTGGCAAATGTAAGACTGCAGTGCTGGGCCTAGATTCAGGAAGACCTGAGTTCAAATCTGGCCTGAGACACTTCCTAGCTGCGTGACCCTGGCAAGTCACTTCGCCTCAGTTTCCTCATTTGTAAAATAAGGTGGAGAAGGAAATGGCAAACCACTCTAGTATATTTGCCAACAAAACCCCAAATGGGTTCATGAAGGCTTGGACATGACTGGAGTGACTGGACAATAAAACAAAAGGGACACAAGGACAAAACAGTCCTTGTCTTTAAGGAGCTCACATTCTACTGGACACGTATTTATTAAGCACATACTGTGTGCCTGGCATTCATCTGGAGTTAGGTCCTCAACTTAGAATCACAGATGGAAAGCTGGAAGGACCTTAGAAAGCATCCAGTCCAGCCCTTTTATTCTACAGATGAGGAAAGGTACAAGTGTCAAAGGGGAGATGGGACTTTGACTTAAAGGGCAGGGAGAACATTTTTAAAGTCCCCACTCTATGCCAGGAACTCTAGGGAAACAGACAAAAATTAAGCCATCCCTGCCTTCTGGGAGCTGATAGTCTATGGGAGGAATGGAACCCATAAGATATCACACAGTAGGCCTTAATAAATGCTTGCTGATAGATTGGGGAGTGAGTCACATTCTCATTTGGAAGTTTGGTATCTGAAGGTTAAGTGTGTCCAATGGGCATCTGTTAGCTTGGAGCAGGCAGATTCCATTCGATTTAATTTAACAAGTCGTTATTAAGCACATCATATGGTATTCAAGAGGACTGAAAAGACATAAGGATAGACGAGTCGCTGTCCTTGAAGACCTGACATTCTACTGGGGAAATCTGTCCTCTAAACAGGTAAGTATAAGGAGGAGGGAGAGAGGTGTAACCACAGAAGGTGCAGGGCTTCTAAGGAAGCTGTGGATTCTGAGAAGCTTCAGTGAGCAGGGAGGATGCCGGTGCCTAGCATGGGAATGTCCCATATAGTAAGGCAAAATGTGGTGAAAAGAAGTCATCCTGGAAAGGGAGGTCAGCCCGAGCCAGACTGGGAAGGGCTTTCAATGCCCAGCTTACCATTCCAAGCTGATCCAGAGGGGAGAGAAGGGAGAAGTGAACAAGATGATGAGGAGAGAGCTGTCTAGAGCTGGAGCCAAAGGCCAGGGTTGGAATTCCGTTTCTACCAATAGTTTTGGTCCCATGGGAAATCACTCAGTGGTGGCTCTAGGGGAGAATCGAGAGTTTTCTCCCAGTTCTAAGACTGAAGAGCAGAAGAGGGCAGAGGTGTGCCTGGTGCCACTCCTTGACCCCACCCATGCTGGCAGAGGGGAGATTTCTCATCCTGGGGTTTTCATGGTCTGGCTCGAGCTTCCTCTGCAATGCAGCCCTTGGCTGGCAAGACAGGCCAGCTGCCCTGCCAGCTCCCCCCTAGAGCTCCCTAGCCCAGATCAAGAACCTTTCCTTGGATCTAATGAAATAACCCACTGGCCCAGGGGAGCATCTGCCCTAGGAGCTGGGGCCACCAGGGACTGGGCACCCCTAGAAGTGGTAGGATCAGCAACTTTGCACATAGTAGGTGTTTAAGAAATGTTTAATGACTGACTGGCCAGGGAGGGGAAGAAAGTAAGCTGTGGATTCTAGCTCTGAGGGAGCCCTAATCATGTAGCTAAAACTGGGAGGGATCTCAAAGACGTTCCTTTTACAGATGAGGAAAATGAGGCTCAAATTAGATGATAATAATAGCCAACATTTATATATGTGCCAGGCGCTGGACTAAGCACTTTACAGTTAGCATCTTATTTTATCCTCACAATAACCTGAGGAGGTAGATTTATTATCCCCATTTTACAGATAAGGAAACCGAGACTTTGAAGTCACAGGATACTAATAATGACAGCTAACATTTATAGAGCTCCTACTATGTGGCAGATACTGTGCTAAGCACTTTTACAACTATTATCTCATGATGTCCCTCTCTCATATTATCTCAATACATCCCTCTCAATATGCAATCTCGTATTATCTCAATACATCCTTCATAGAGAGGTATTCTATTATTCTCTAGTTATTATGTTATATCTCATTTGAATCTCACAAAATACCCTAGCAAGTGGGTGCTTTAATTATCTCCATTTCACAGATGAGGAAACTGAGGCACAGAGTGGTCAACTGACCTGCCTAGGTCACACAGCTAGTGAGTGTCTGAGGCTGGATTTGTCTTCCAGATTCCAGAGTGATCTATCCCCTGTACCATCTAGCTGCATAGTATACAAAGGATAAATAATTTGATGGGCTTGGAATCCAGAAGGCCTTTGACACTTACTAGCTGTGGGTCCTTGGACAAGTCACATCATCTTTCTGAGTCTCCGTTTCCTTTTCTATAAAAAAGGAGAAAAACACCTAATGTACAGGGCATCCCCAACATCTGCTCTAAGCCTTGTGAGATACCTTGTCCTTACTGCCCACAATTCTCATCAGACTCATAGTAATATATGTAAAATGTTTTATGTAAATATATATAATATATTCACATAATATATGTGAAATGTTTTGCCAACTTTAAATCGCTTTTTATTATTATTTGGATTGGGAAGGACCTTAGAGATCATCTAGCTCCATATCAGTTCTCAGAAAGGTAAACTGAGGTCCATTCAGGTTAAGTGACCTGCCCAAAGTCACACAGTCAGCAAATGGTTCCTGGAGCCATCAGGATATTTATTGATTGAATGGTGCTCTGACTCCAAATTCAGTATTCTTTCTAGTATACCACACTGCTCTAGCAGGGAAACTGCTTTTTAAAACTCAAGGAGGAAGATTTTTCCTGCCTGGGGAGGGATGTTTTTCCAGACTTTTCTGAGGCTCTAAGCCCTAATCTTCATTTTGTCTGTATTCACAGGAATCATAAGATTTAGGACTGGAAAATACATCTAAGCCAGGAGTTCTTAAGCTGGGGTCCAGGAAATAGCTTTTAAAAATTGTGTAGCTGTATTGCAATATGATTTAATTCCTTTGTATTCCTATGTATTTAACTTTATGCATTTAAAATATCCTAAGAAGGGGTCCTTAGGAACCTTTAATATAGGATTTATTTCACTTCATGTCATCCTATCTTATTTTTTATACTTGTCGAAAGATGTTTTATCATTTGTTATTTTCATCAATGTTGTGAATGTAGACACATACCTGTTGTCACCGACAGCTTTCTGATAATTTTTTAGCTTTCAGAATAATTTATTATTTTCTAATAAGTATTTCTAAAAATTAATTTAAAGTGTTATATATTTAAATTACATATTATATTACATGTAAATTATATATTATTTAATATAGTGCTTAAATTATTCATTTAAAGTTAAAAATGAATCTCACTCCACATTGAGAAGTTTTTAAAGAGTAACAAATTCATGAAAACAAATCCACACATTAGCGCAGTCTGAAATGTCTCTTTCTGCATCATAAGTTCATCACCTCTCCTTGTCAAAAGGTGAGTGGTGGGTTTCAACTTCATTTATTTGGACTCATTTAACCTTGTGTTAAAAGCCTTTCAATATTCAAATTCCTTATTTTACAGAAGAGGCAACTGAGTCCCCAAAAGTGGAAGTGATTTGTCAGGACAGGGAAAGCTGGAATTCTTAGGTTTCCTTTGGGAATGAAGCTTGGAATTTCTGGGCTTGTCAGCTTAGACTAGTAACCAACAAGGAGGAGAACATAGTGGGAGATTTCTCTGTTCTGACCAAACTCTGGGGGTTGATGTTGGTACTAACACAAGCGAATCTACAACATGCTTCCATTATGTGTGTCTTCCACCCCGTTCCCTGCTCCCTTCTATGTAAGGTACTATCTTCTCTCATTAGGATGTAAACTCCCTAAGCGCAGGGACTATTCTGGTTGGCTTCATTTATATTCCCAGCACTTAATAAATTCTCTTATCTCCCTCTCTCTCTCTCTCTGTCTCTCTCTCCTTCTCTCTCTTCCTCCCTTCTTCTTCTTCTCTCTCTCTCCCCCTCTCTCTCTTCCCCTCATCTTTCTTTATCCCATTCTCTCTTTCCATCTCTCCTTCTCTTCTCTATTTTGTAGGAATGTGGTGAAACGAAGCAAGGGTCAACCTTACCCCCCAGTTGTGAAAACTACAGATAGACTAGATTGAGTCTGGGACCTTTGGGGTTCTGTGCTCTAGGGCACTGTTTCTTCATTTGGTCTCTGGACCCCTCAATACTCTTACAAATGACTGAGGATGCCTCTCAAGAGATTTGCTTTACATATGAGATATTAAAAGTGATAACTTTTAAAACTTAATAAATAATAAATCCATTACATGTTAATGTAAGTAACATTTTTATGAAAAAACCCTCTGTTTTCCAGAACGTAAACATTAAATTAGAAGATGACACTGTTTTAAAATGTTTTGCAAATTTCTTTAATGTTTGGACTTATAGAAGACAGCTGCATTCTCATATTTGCTTTTGCATTCAATCTGTTAAGATATTTTATCTTGGTTGAACTATATGAAGAATGTACGGCTTCCCACAGCTGTGTAGTGGGGAAGGGAAGGTGTATTTTAATGGGTAAATAACATCATACTATAGTATGAAGATAGTTTTGACCTCTCAGGCTCCCTGAAAGGGTCTCAGGGACCTTAGGGGGGCTTTGAACCAGACTGAGAACCACTGCCCTAGAATGTCCAGTTCAATCTAAGGCTGCCTAATGAAAGGACGATTAGAGGCTGCATTTTAAAGAGCCTGGGGAATTCTTGCTAGAGCTCTCAGGAACAGAGAATGGTGAAGATCAAAGTTCTGGCCCCAATTTCCTAGCTGCGTGGTATCCTCAAAAAGGGCCTGAATTTGAAGTCAGAAGATCTGGGTTCGAACTCTGCCTTGGTCTGTTACAAGCCATGTGACCTGAGGCTCCCTCCTGGGGCCCTCCGTTCTTTCCTCAGTAAAAAGGAGGAAGTTGGGTTAGATCTGGAGGGTCTTTGCCCAGGCTTGGAGTTGACTTCCAGTTCAAACTGTAGCAGATACTTGACTCTATGTTGAGTTCTCTGGGACAATTCTGTTGTAGAATTCCTTTGGTGTTCTTAGGATATTGGAGGACATTCCAATTCTTGTGCTCTCCAAGGGCTACTTGGGGGTGTAGAACTCCTGGGGCATTGGTTCTAAGGACCCACCTACCCAGAAAGGCAGCCCGAACGACTGGGGTGTTATCAGCTCTGAGTTCCTTAGATCCTATGGATCTGGCCCTTCACAGGTGACAAAGTCCTCCTCCCCCACCCCCCAGACATCCCTGTGATGTAAGCTGGTGGTAAGTATTCTTTCCCTTTTACGGATGAGGAAACTGAGGCTGAGGGAGGGGAAGGTCAGGTAGGTATGAAACAGCTGAGCTGGGCCTCCAATGCTCCTTTAGGGAAGGAACCATTTCTCTTTAATTATCAACATCTGTGGTTTTTACCATCACCTTCATTTCCAGATATATTCTTCCCCCACCCAGAGAACCATCCCTTATAAGAAAGAAACAAAAAAGAGGGGAAAACGTCTAGGAAAAGTAATCAATAACCAACAAGATATGGAGTGTTAATAATAACAGTATGCATATATTTAGCTTTAAGTTGAGAGGGGAAGGGAGAGGGAATAAACATCTATTAAGTGCCTACTATGTGCAGGTTACTGCGCTAAGGACTTTATAAAATATTAATTCATTTATCCTCACAATAACCTTGGGAAAGAAGCATTTTTATTATTCCAATTTTACAACTGGGAAAATGGAGGCAGACAGAGGTTGTTAAATGACTTACCCAGGGTCTCTTAGCTAAATAAGTCTCTGAGGTCAGATGTGAACTCAGGTTTTCCTGATTCCAGGCTCAGTGCTCTATTCATTGGTCTGCGTGACAAGGGAAGCAGTGTGGGAGAGTGGAAAGAGCTCTGGCTCTCAAGTCAGAGGACCTGAGTTCGAAATCCACTTCTTACAGATTACTGTGATGTTGGGCAAGCCACTTTTCACCTTTCTGGGACTTAGTTTCCTCATCTGTAAAGTAAGCAAGTTGAAGCAGATGACATCCGAGGTTCCTTCTAAACCCCATCAATGATATGAGTCTGAAAAACCTGAGGGTTGCGGTGGTGGTAGTTGGTAGTAACATACTACTATTAGCACTAGCAATAATATTGGTAATAGTAGTTAGTTATAGTAATAACTAGACAGCAATAGTGGTGGTGGTGAGAGCAGCAGTTTGGTTACAGAGTTCCCTGCCATCAGACCCTCCTCAAACACTTGCCCTGCCCTGGACTCTACACTTCATCTCACCCTCTGCCCAGCTGGGGCACCCTTCCCTTTGCCTCCTGGGCCCAGGGACAATGTCAGGAGCAGCTGATTTATCTTAACCTTAGAATGGGTGATGGGCTCCTGAAATCAAGTCCAATTGTTGGATGGATGGAATCCATTGGATGGATTCACCTGGGGGAGGTGCATTAAATGTGATCCCTGTGGCCACACCAGCTGCCACTTTTTGGGGCTCAGCTTTAGGAAGCCTTCCCCATCCTCTTGGCTGTTCTTTCCTGGGTCCCATCTCCCTGGGGTCCTAGGTCTCAGTGCTCCTTCACACCCTCGTATCCCCACTGCAGAGAGACTCACAAAGCCTTGGGTGCAGCAATCAGTGAACTCTGCTGACTGAAATAAAAGAAAGGACTGTCTAAGAGCTGCATGAGGTGGGGAGAGCAGAGAGCCATCATTATTAGATCCATTTACACAATGGAATCCTGAGACTGAGAGATGCACCATGTGCTGGCGCCTGACTAGTTAGCCTTTAAATCAGGATTCAAACCCAGGTAGAAGACAGTCAATCAACAAACATTTATTAAGCACCTCCTATATATGCTGGGGCAACTAGGTGATATAGTGAACAGAGGGCCAGGCCTGGAGTCAGGAAGACTTAACTTTCTGAGTTCAAATCTCAGATACTAGCTGTGCAACCCTGGGCAAGTCACTTAATCCTTTTTGCCTCAGTTTCCTCCCCTGTAATATGAGCTGGAGAAGACATCAAAAAAGGGGAAAAAGATCTATTTATATAAAAATATTTATAGCAACTTTTTGTGACGGCTAAGAAACTCAGATGAGGGACCGGCTATATAGCGTTGCTGTTTCCTGGATGATGCTTCTAGGTACCCACACACCTCCTTCCCCATCAATCCTTTTGGAAATTTCTTTCTTATTTGCCCCCTGCCAGGGTAGGGATGGAGGACTGGATCTGTGAGTTATTTGTCTATCTAGGAGAGCACCAAATACATTTCAGAAAATTGTCTGGGAGCATGGAGAGGTTAATGACTTGCCTCCTGGCTCACATTGTATATGGCAAAGAAGGGATGTGAACCCAGGTCAGTGACAATAACTCATATTTTCCAGTCACACATAGGTCACCACCTTTCTAAACTTCAGGTTTCCAATTTATTTGTAATTATCTCTTTGAAGAAAAGGGGAAGGGAATAGTGAAAAGACATTTGGTGAACTTAGGGTCAAGACCTGGGTTTCAGTGTGGACTTTGATGACATAACAGGGTGTGAACAAATCCCTCCTCTGCCCTCCTAATATAGGGATGTAATAAGGTAGGGGATTACACTGCCTACCTCATAAGGCTTTTGTGAGGAAAGAAAGCCCTTTGTATATTGTGAAACATCATCTATAAAGGTCTGCTGTGCTACACCCTCACCCCAGAGGGAGTCTCCCTCAGTCCTGGGAGACACCCTCAATTCAGGACGGCTTCCCACTACTTTCAGAGATAGAGACTTCCTCCTGAGCCAGACCTGACAGTCACTGGGCAAGTTATTTTTAAACTATTCCCTATCTGTAAAATAGGTGGGGTTAGGGTTAGTGATCTATATTAACCTAGAGGGGACTCAGGCAATTCACTTCCCCTCTCAGCCTCAGTTTCCTCATTTGTAAAATGATGGGGTTAGGCTAGATAACTTTTTTTTAAAGGTTCCCTTTCTAGCTTTTAAAAACTATTTGCAAGAGCAAATGTTCCCTCAGTTTCCCTCTCTGTAAAATAAGGGGTGGTAAGGTGTTTAGACTTATTTTCAGCTCTAACCCTATGGATATGGGCAACTTAGTTATCCCCTCTCTGGGTCTGAGTGTAATTATTAAGTAAAATGTGGGGGTTGGGCTAGATTGCTTTGTAGGTATCCTTCTAGCCTTTAAAAATCATGCATCCTTATTTGGTAGCAGGTTGGGCTAGCCCTAAATATGAAATATAGGGCAGCTGGGCTCTATCCTAGATTTAGAACCCTTCTGGGCCTCAGTTTCTCCAGCTGTAAAGTTCCTGGCCCTCTGAGACCCAGAGCTGAGTCTGCATCCTTTATGTGTCTACGTTCTCTAGCCTGAGGGTCTCCTCTCCCGCATCTATGCAGCCTCTTCTATTCGGGGCGGCTGTTTTTTGTGCCACATTCCAGTCTATAGTCTATACGGGCTTTTCTGCCCGTATTCTACATTCCACAGTCTTGCCTGGTTTATTCTATACGCTTTCCACTACATTCTACGGGCCGTCTACATTCCAGCGGGGCGCCCTTCTCCCCCTCTTCTAAGGAGGGCGCCCATGCTTCCTGACTGCGTCATGTGCCCCTGGCAGCCACACCACTGCCCTGCGGGACCCTTCCCTCCGTCCCAGCCCCGAGGTGCCCCCCGTCTGCACTCCCGGGCCCCTGCCCGGAGAACCCCCCTGCTGTGAAGCATTATCTTGAAACTCCAAACCTCGTGCAGCGGGAAAAGAGAGAGGAGGGGCCCGCTCCCCAGACCGTCGCCGTGGCAACCGACGCCGTCAGCGGTGCATTGTGGTCTGCAACAAAACGCGGGCGAAGGAGCCCGAGGGAACCATTGAGGCAGTCCACCAATGAGAGGCGGGCGGGCCTCTAGGGCGGGCCAATGGGCGCGCGGCGTGGGGGCGGGGCGGGCTGCGAGCAGGGGGCGGGGCCGGGCTCTAGGCGGCGGCATCTGGCGTGGGGTGCCTTAGATGCGCAACGGCTTAGGCAGTGAGAGCACCTGCCCGGTCGGACGGAGTGCCTGAGCCGCGCCGCCGCCGCCCCCTCCCGCCGGGACCCGTCGCAGCCGCCAGCGCCCCCGACCCGCGGTGAGGAGCCTTCCGGGCCGCTGTCCGCCGCGGAGCGCGCGGGCCCGGGCTGGCCCCGGAGCTGGGCAGGGCAGGGCGGGCGCCGGCCCTTCCCGGGCCCGTTCCGCGTGCGAGCGTTCCAGCCCCAGCCTCCCCGCCTCCGGGGGCCGCTGCAGGCGGGGAAACTGAGGCCGGAGCGGGGGAGGGGGGGCGGAGCCGCCTGGGAGCGCTTAAAGCCCGGAGCGCCGGGAGGTGGAGAAACTGAGGCAGGCGCCTGTCAGATTCTCCTCTCCCTCGCTTTTTGCAGTTTGGGGAAACTGAGGGCAGGAGGGGGAGGGGGCAGAGCTTGCAGGTCCTTCTAGTCTCTTGGCTCCCCGGGTCCCGTGTTTGCAGATGGAGAAACTGAGGGCTGGCGAGGCTCGGGGGCCCGAGTCTGTAGATGCTTCCCCGCCCCCTTTCTGCGGGGCCGGGGTCCGAGGGGGGGCGGCCGTGCCCGTCAGGCCGAGTGGCGCAGTCGGGAGCGCTCCGGCGGCGGGGCCCCCTGCTGGGGGGCACGGGCTGTCATCCGGGGAGGGGGATGCCCGGGGGTCACTTCCGACTTGTAACTCGGACCCGCGTCTGCCCCATTGGCTGTTCTGCCCCCCAGGTAACCATGTGTGACCGCAAGGCCGTGATCAAAAATGCGGACATGTCGGAGGAGATGCAGCAGGACTCGGTGGAGTGTGCCACCCAGGCCCTGGAGAAGTACAACATAGAGAAGGACATCGCAGCCCACATCAAGAAGGTGAGGGGGAGGGGCAGGGTGCGGCCCCACCCACCTCGGCGGCGCCGGCTGGGGGGGGGCTGGGGTCAGCACCGAGGAGAGCCGGGGAGGGGGTCAGCACCGAGGAGAGCCGGGGAGGGGAGGAAGGGGGGCTGGGGTCAGCACCGAGGAGAGCCGGGGAGGGGAGGAAGGGGGGCTGGGGTCAGCACCGAGGAGAGCCGGGGAGGGGAGGAAGGGGGGCTGGGGTCAGCACCGAGGAGAGCCGGGGAGGGGGTCAGCACCGAGGAGAGCCGGGGAGGGGGTCAGCACCGAGGAGAGCCGGGGAGGGGAGGAAGGGGGGCTGGGGTCAGCACCGAGGAGAGCCGGGGAGGGGGTCAGCACCGAGGAGAGCCGGGGAGGGGAGGAAGGGGGGCTGGGGTCAGCACCGAGGAGAGCCGGGGAGGGGGTCAGCACCGAGGAGAGCCGGGGAGGGGAGGAAGGGGGGCTGGGGTCAGCATCGAGGAGAGGGGAGGGGGTCAACACCGAGGAGAGCCGGGGAGGGGGAGGAAGGGGGGCTGGGGTCAGCATCGAGGAGAGGGGAGGGGGTCAGCACCGAGGAGAGCCGGGGGGGGGGGGGTCAGCACCGAGGAGAGCCGAGGGGGGGAGGAAGGGGGGCTGGGGTCAGCACCGAGGAGAGCCGAGGGGGTCAGCACCAAGGAGAGCGGGGGGGGGGCTGGGGTCAGCACCGAGGAGAGCGGGGGGGGGGGGGGGGTCAGCACCGAGGAGAGCCGGGGAGGGGGTCAGCACCGAGGAGAGCCGGGGAGGGGAGGAAGGGGGGCTGGGGTCAGCACCGAGGAGAGCCGGGGAGGGGGTCAGCACCGAGGAGAGCCGGGGAGGGGAGGAAGGGGGGCTGGGGTCAGCACCGAGGAGAGCCGGGGAGGGGGTCAGCACCGAGGAGAGCCGGGGAGGGGAGGAAGGGGGGCTGGGGTCAGCATCGAGGAGAGGGGAGGGGGTCAACACCGAGGAGAGCCGGGGAGGGGGAGGAAGGGGGGCTGGGGTCAGCATCGAGGAGAGGGGAGGGGGTCAGCACCGAGGAGAGCCGGGGAGGGGGTCAGCACCGAGGAGAGCCGGGGAGGGGAGGAAGGGGGGCTGGGGTCAGCATCGAGGAGAGCCGAGGGGGTCAGCACCAAGGAGAGCGGGGGGGGGGCTGGGGTCAGCACCGAGGAGAGCGGGGGGGGGGGGGGGGGGTCAGCACCGAGGAGAGCCAGGAGGGGGTCAGCACCGAGGACAGCTGGTCCGAGCCGGCCCCCTGCTGTGGTGTGCGCACTCGCCCGTAAACGTTTCTTTAACTGGTCAGAATGTAAGGCTGAATCACTCCTAAAAGTCAGTGTTTTCTTCGGTGCGTCCAGGGAGGTGGGAGAATGCCCTAGTTAGGAGGTCTTGGCAAGTTTCTCGGATGCAGGAAACTTCTATGAGGATACTAGGTGGTGGTTGGCTCTGTGAGTTCTGCAAAGATCGTTGGTGACTCGGGTCTTTCAGCACAACACCCCAAAATGCCACTTAGCAACGGTTTCTAGGTTCGGGACCCAGTGGTCCCCTCTTTCTTCTTGCATCGCAGCCCCATCTGTGTGAGATCTGTTAGGAAAAACTGTGTGGGTGTTCCCAGCAGAACCCTAGGGAAATCTTGTCAGTTCTCCAGTGGGGAGAATTAGCCTGCTCTGCAGGGTTTAAGAGAAAGTGGGTGGTGGTTGGGTGATTTTTTTTTTTTGAGGGGGGTGGTGGTGTTGCTGATGGCAGTCTGTAAAAACCTAGTAAAACTGCCAAGCTTTCAGGCTTGGAAGGCAAGGAAGCTGGCAGTCTCAGTAGTGGGAGGGAGGGTTCAGTAGAGACTTGAGATAAAAGATGTTAGAACCGAAATAAATACCATTTCTGGTAAACACTGCAGTTTGTAGCCCATGTGGATTCACGTGAAGGACAGTTTGTAACTTGAAAAAGAGACCTGAGGAAAAAAACAGGTGTTCATGTGAGTGAGTCCCCACTGGCAGGCACATCCCGGCACCCGTGTAACTAGACATCTCACTGCTTTGGGGGGGATATATGTAAAAGTAATATGGGAGTGTCATCCCATCTCCTTAGAGCTTTGTAAAGTGAAGTAAGCTATTACACTGATCCTATGAATAGCTTAATATTGGACGTTCTCAAGTCGCTTAATTTTATGAGGGATTCTTTTTAAAAATTACTTAATGGCATTAGTATACATGATGATGTGGCAATTTGTATTTAAATTTGTAATATCTGCTTAATGTGTGTCATATCAGAGGCTTGTGAGGTAATTGCCAGCATTACCCAGTTTTACAGACCAGAAAAATTTTTAAGTTAAATAAATGAATTTTACTTGGCCTATGGTTTGCTACACAGCTAACAAATGTTAGGGCTTCCTCCTTGATGACTGAAGTTTGAAAACTGACTTTATATAAGCCAAGGTGAAGTTTCTCCTTCCTTGGACCTGGAGTCCAGAAGACCTGAGTTCAAGTGCTGCCTGAGACAAATTTTAACTAGCTGGGTTTCCTGGGCACACTCATTGCTTTGTCCTGTCTGCTTCAGTTTCTTCTGTCAAAGGGGAAGGATAACCTTAGCACCTTTTCTCAAGCTAGGGTTGTTGTGAAGGGGTCAGATGAGTGAGTTGCAAGGTGGTTGGCAGTTCAGGTGTGCTGTATATAATGCTAACTGTCATTGAAGGATGAATGCTAGATTTCTCAAAGATTAGCTTACCAGGGTTTGCCACAGTGCACTTAGTATATATATTATCTTAATCCTCACAACCTCTTTGTGAGTTTTGGCAGAAAAGAGAATGGATGGTGAAAATTACTTAGGGGCAGCTAGGGGTGAATAGAGAGCACTGGCCCTGGTGTTAGGAAGACTTTTTTTTCCGATTCCAGCCTCAGACACTTAACTAGCAGTGTGTGACCCTGGGCAAGTCATTAACTACATTTGCCTCCCAGAGAAAAGAGAAATAATTACGTAGACTGTTTGGAAACATACTTGCCTATTTAAGGGTTGGGTGGTACCCAACATCACCTATTCATGTGTTCTTGTATCTAATCTTTTATTTAAAAATCTATGAAACCCCCAGTAATTGAAGTGATTAGTAGTCTAACTCGCTAGTGCATAACAGGCCTTGCTAAAGGTGTATGGTAGTGTCTGAAGTAGTTAAATTTAATTTGTCTACTACTCATCACCATTCCTGCTAACTGACATTGCCTGGGATTAGGATAGAAATCTCCAAAGAAACATAGATCCCAGTGCAGAAAAGCCCCATCCCTTGCACACAGACTCGTTGACTTGCCTGATTGTTCCCACCCATCCTCCCATGTTGCAGCTGAGCTCAGGCTTGCAAGTATGTTTGCCTGAATGTGGTATGTAGGCGACTTGGAGCCGAGGAGCATTCCTGAATTCCCAGACTCTTGGGGATGGGAATGATGGCTAGCCATCCTCCCTGCGCTGAGGGCTGGCCACCCTCCCTGCTCAGACTGGGGTGTCGTTGCATTTCCAGGAGTTTGACAAGAAGTACAACCCCACCTGGCACTGCATCGTGGGGAGGAACTTCGGCAGCTACGTGACGCACGAGACAAAGCACTTCATCTACTTCTACCTGGGCCAGGTCGCCATTCTCCTGTTCAAGTCTGGTTAGAGCATGGCCTGTGCCTCCTGCCCCGAGAGCCATCCAGATCACAAGGACTGCAGCCTAAATTCCAAATACCAGAGACTGAACTATCTTCAGCGTTGCCATGGGAACACCTCGAGCTTTACGCCTTTATTGTGTTGTTGTTGTACAGGGCATCCTATGTACTAGTTTGTTGTGGTTATAAAACAATTAGCAAAACACGGCTTCCTTTGGCGTTTCTTTTCTTTTCCATACTCTGCTCTGCTCTCCAGCTTCCCCTTAAAAATAAATCTGTTGGAGATGTGTGTAAATAACGTCTAGTTGGAGCTGTTAGGATCTGATCTGAGTGCCCAGCCTGCTGCTTCCTTGGCTCTTGCCTCTTTGGTTTTTTTACCCTAGGAAGCCTCCGACCAAACAGGACCCCTTGGGGAGGGCGGGGGCAACGCACAGCATTGTGGATCTGAGCTTGGACAGGTACTGGATGATAGTATCTGGTGTGCTAGTCCACGGGGCAGACGTGCCTAACAAAACAGACTTGGAACTGGGTGGGGAATAAATGTTATTCCTCATTAGATAGCGGTACAGCCCAGGCCTACCCTTCCATCTATTGAGATGGGTTTGCTGGTGCAGTGTTCTGGGCACAGTGCCCAAGGGAGGGGAAAAGGACAGGGCAGGCGAGGCCGGAGTAACAAATGAACTCCTTCCAGCTGTCCTTATGGCTACTCCTACCTCTGACGTCTGTAAAAGGGGGGGATGAAGTCAGGGCTGAGGAGTCGTGACTGAGATGATGGGGGAGAAGTGCTTTGAGATTGGAAGATGGGAGGAGGACTTTGAAAGGTTCCCTTTTAAGCCTCTGGCAGGATTGCGCAGTAACAGTGCTCTCTTCATCACTGGTAAGTCTGCAGGATTTTAAAACTTGCGGCCTGCTGTTAGCCCTTTGAGGCTGGGGTCAAACCTTTAGCAATCAGGAACTGGGGTGTTCATTAGAGCAAAAGCAGATGAGCAACCTTGGCTAGAAATTTACTTATGCCCACAAACACCTCAGGAGTTTTACGTGAGAGCAGATTATGTCCCACTGGCTAGCAGTGCAGGGAAAGGGGCTTCATCAATTTGAGCATTTTTGCCTTAATACTCAACTGTTAAGATATGCAAGAAAAGCTAAATTTGCAAAATTTGAGCCTTGTCACCACAGCAAAGTAATGCATCAAGTTAGGGCACACATCATTAGATGGAAATGTTCCAAATACCAGTTTTGTTGGTAGCTGTTCACATCGCTGATCCTTTCATAATTGTCCCCGGTCTTCCAGCATTTGTGGCAAGTGAAAAGTAACAGGCAGGACCAGTTTCTTGTTCTGAGAGCTAGGAGCTGGTCCTGGGGTTCCTAAAGACCAGTGCAGTTCATCCTCTCACTCTACTTGGAGAAAAAGCTTGGTAACCCCACTATGGATGCTCCTCATTCAGTCCAAGATAGGATGCTCACAGAGTGGTCCTTTTTGGCCATGGTAATATCTCAAAATCAGGAGACTACTTTACTGCTTTTGTACCCTTGTGGACAGATCAGTAATTCTGGGAGTATCCATCCCCATTTTACCGAAAAGTAAACAACTTGAAGCTGTTGCTTTGCTCATGATTATAGCAGGCAAGGTTTTTTTTTTGGCAGATCTTGAACCTGGGGAGGATACCTACGCTTCCTGTCCCTATTCACTACAAATTACCAATTGCTGTTTGGATGAATGGCCCTGTAATGGATCAGCTATGGGGGTGACGGAAATGTGCAAATCTGGGGGGGGTCTTAGAACTGAATCCCTTTTTCCGTAGACTCTCCTACAGTTTGGCAGTTACTGGAAAGCACTTGTTTATTGAGCCAGCGAGCCCAGTGCTATCTATAGGCTCAATAGAATCGAGTGGCTTCATGTCCGCTTGCTAGAAAGGCTCTGCTAACCAACCCAACAGTCCAAGTAAACACGATCTATTTCTCAGCACAGAGCCCAAATACTAATGAATTCCATCTCTGCAATACCACTGGAAATTGAGATTTTGATGTGACCCTAGTCTGTCGCTTGCCAGCAAATGGGGGCAGATTACAAAAAATCTATTTTTGATTCTGATGTGAGAATATGATGTTTCCATGGAGATGAGACAGGGCCAATGGTGCACCCAGTTCTTTCCTTGCGTGCTCTTCCTTGTCATGAACACCCAGAGGGGTTTGAGCAAAAGATTTTTTAAACAAAGTCAGACTAGTAATATTTGATTGAGACTTAATTGCTGTTCCTTTGTGGTCAATATGTTAGAAAGGAATCTTGACATCTTCCTTCCCTAGTGCTCGGGGATACAGGTAGGACAAGCTCTGGTGGTGAAATGACTGTCATGAGCAGGAATTTGGATGTCTGGCATGAGGATGGGGCCAACAGCAGGAAGGGAGGTCATGGCTATGGTGCGCCACATCTCTATGCACTTTTAAGCGTAAGCTGCTCGACAAATCACACCCAGGTGGTTTTCTCTAACTTTCTTAGCCCCAAAGAACCATAAACTAGGGAAGTACTCTGCATGACATCAGAACTGATGATAAAAGACAGGACAAGGTCAGGTTAGGGATTCTGAGGGTGTCTGGCCTACTCTCAACACTTTACAGGGGAGGAAGCTGGCCCAGGGAGTATAGAAATGACTTGGCCAAGGTGTCACACTTAATGATGAGTCACTGAGGTGGAATTTTAATTCCAAGCTCTTTCTCCTGAAGTATCCAGAATGCAGTCTGACTTCCATAAAGAAGGCAGCCCTTCCTGATGTCAAGATGAGCTGCCATAATTTCCAGGCCACTATTAATCTTGATTACCAGTATGAGGTTATGTATCTTCACCCAGGCAGAGACCTAAGTCCTCCTGGAATGTGTGAAAAGTGTAAAGGCTGGCAAAGAAATAAGACACAAGTCAAATCCTTTAATCCTCCATCCATGCTCACACCCGAAGCCTGAGGCTGGTAGCTCACCCTCTGCCTTGGGTAGGACTGCAGAAAGCCGTGCTGGGTGTGTCCTTGGGAGGAGGTTTCACCTTTCCACTCACCCATGAGGGTCCATTTACTTCCCTTTTGGCATGACGTGCTAGGGAGACAGAGGCCACAAAACCTGCTCCAGTCTGAGCTTCCATGCTCACTCCCCCCGACCCACACACTACACTTCCAAGAAAAATGAACAGAAGGCATTCTATGGCAAATTAACCAAACGCCACCCTGGGAAAAGGTCCCGGATAGCACCAGCTGAGCATCAGGGAAATGACATGCCTTCTTCCCTAACAGGCCGGCCTGTCATTTCTGCCTCCAGCTCTTGAGGCTGGAGCTCTGAAGGAGCAGCGTACACCCTCCTAGTCTCTTCCAACGGACTGCACAGCAAGGACTGCGCTCAGCTGAAGTCATAACTTGAAACCTGAATGTATTGCCACAATGCCTGATGTGAGGTTCTCGTAGGTCACCTTCTGAAAGCCAGCATCTTCAATCATCTCCTTGAATTCTTCCTAAAATGCAGGAGAAAAAATTAGCCAAGAAGACCCAGAAGGCGGCTTCTTGCTTTTTAGGGGAGCAGCTGGGGCTACTCACTTGTGGTGGGAAACGTCGGATGCTCTCCACAAGGTACTGGTATGACTTCCAGTCCCCAGCAATGACTTCTCCCATGACTGGAATGACCTGGAAGCTATACAGGTCATAGAGCCTGGAGAAAGTCAAATGTCAGAGGTTGAGCTGAGCCTCAGTGATTCCCCACTGAGCCCCGCTGACTCCCCACTGATTTCCCACTGAGCCCTGCTGACTTCCCACTGAGCCCCACTGATTCCTCATTGAGCCCCACTGACTCCCCACTGAGCCCTGCTGACTCCCCACTGAACCCCCTGAACCTTGCTAACTCCCTGCCTCCTCAGCAATCTCTAGGCTCTTTCTCAATACAAACCCCCATCTGCTCTTACTCTCCTGCTTTGGAAGGGCGCTGGACTGAAAAGGAAGTAAGAGGGAGGCAAGCTCTGACAGTGACTCTCCCTGTCATGCCAGGGACATGACTAAGACCCAGTGGGGAGGCCTACTAGGCCATCAGTCCCTCCCTCCACCAGCCAGCATTTCATGAGGGCCTACTATGTGCTGGAGCCCAGCCCAGGGAGTAGACTATACCTACTTGGAAATGATGGGATTGTTGACTTGGCTAAATTCCAGACAGAGAAACCTGCCTCCTGGTCTCAGGACCCGATAGGCTTCCTCAAGTGCCTGAGAAGGACAAGAAAACAGGGAAGCCCTTACTGGGGGAGGCCTCATTCAATGGCAAAAGGGGAAGCCAGATAGTCCTTCCTGGGCCTCTCAAGTTCTTCCAGAGGGGCACAGAGGGTAGGACAAGCAGATGGGTTTAAAACACAGTCCTGTCCCTCCAGGTGAGTGAGCCAGGTACCCCACAGGTCCAAGACTCCATGAGTCTAGCTGAGGACCAGACCAGGGCCTGGCAGATGATTCTGTTTCTAGCTTTGGAGCAAAGATAGTGACAAATCTGCTGGGATCGCTTAAAAAAAATCACTGGGTCAGCAAAACTGAGTTAGTGAAGCAGCCACTGGAAGTTACAGGCCAGACTCTACACTACAAGTCATGAAATGACCCCAGCCAGGGTTTTACTGTCAGTGCGGAATGTGACCAACCCCTTAGAGTTTGGCTGAGAATCTGAGGATGGATCTTTCTGGTGAGACCTATCAGAGCTTATAAACTAGGGCTGGTTTAGTTTTTGGAGAAAGGCCAAAAGTCTTCTCTACTCTGCAGTGAGATACCAAAGGACTTTAATAACTGGACTGTAGAAAGGCACCGTTTTATCCCTTAGCACCAACAACATGACCTCTGTCCCAAGGACCAAGGACATAAGTGAATGTGGCTACTGCTAAAGCATTTTTTAAAAAACTGTGCTAAAAACTGGAAACAGAGAAAGAGGATGCCCACCTATCAGGGATGGCTAAACAAATTATGACATGTAAGTGTAATGTATTGCACCATAAGAAATGATGAAAAGGACAGTTTCCACAGGGACCATCCTGCAAGGATGACATAGAATGAAGTGAGTGGGGCCAGGAGAACCATCCATACCCCAGCAGGCGTATTGTAAAGACAATCAACCATGAAAGACGTGAAGATGCTGCTCCGTGCAGTGACCCGCCATGATGCCCACCCGCAGAGAGGATTGCCTCCAAATACAGAAGGAAACAGACATCTTTGGACATGGCCACTGTGGAAATCTGCATGAATACTGGATATATGCGTGTTTTTTTCTTTTTTTGTTCCAGTTAGGGGGAATGGGAGGGAGAGAAAATAAATGCTTGTTAATTAAAAAAAATTAACAATCTGTGCTATAGGAAGTCAATGGCTGATTTTCCTTTTCCTTCCCATTTCAAGAGAGCTTTACCAACAGAGCACATATGCTAGAAAATCTTTGAAAGACAGTGTTTGGCTGTCTTGGTAGCAAGGGACCCTGGGAGTTCTGCTTTGGATACTCATTGACACAGCTTACCCTGGGCTCCGGTCTGGTCCTGCCCTCTAGGAGCTCCTGGTTAACTAGGGGACTGAGCCTCCAACAAGGCAGCTACAGCACATTAGAACATGATGAGCATATAACAGAGTTATAAAACAGAGTCTGTGAATGAAGACTGGTCATCATCATGAAGAACTCTAACCGAACGAAGCCTGAGATAGGCAGCCCAACCTAAAAGCTGTGAACTGAGAATTGCTTCCTCTTCCTTCCACCCACTGATTAAGTCTGCCTCTCAAGTCTACCACCCAGGACCCAGGCATCCTTCCAGGCTCACCTGGTCAATGTGTGTGACATTTCGGATCCCAAAGGCAATGGTGTAAACATCAAACTTGTCATCATCGAAGGGCAGCTCCTCGGCATTGCCCACCACCCAAGCTAGGCCTGAAAGAGAACGCCAGATGAGCCAGACCCAGGAACTTCCCTCTATCCCCAGAAAGCTGATCTTTCTGCTGACTTTCCCTTTAAGGACAAGAGTGGGACCCACAGCTCAACAGTCCACTTGAATTTAGTTTATTTGACTCATTCATGAAACAAACTTACTAAGGGTCTGCCTATTGAGGTCTGAAAGGACCTGAGGCCAGCTAAGTCCAATCCACATCAGACCAAGAATTTCCTCTCTAACGTATCCAAATGATCATGGAGTCTCTAAAGACCCCTATTTCTTAGAGGCAGCCAATTCCATTTTGGTTAGCTCTGTCAGAAAATTTTTTCTTTTACTGTACCTAAATCTGCCTCTTTGCAATTTGGCCCCATGGCTGATCATGAAGTCACAGATCACTGGAATGGAAATCTGAGGCCACTTACTCCAACTCCTTCATTTTACAGAGGAGGAAATTGACTTGTCTATGGCTCATCACATGATTCTGATGAGGTGAGAGTAGGGCTCTTCCATTACACTAAACGGTCTTTCCTTCTGTCCTTGAGCGTCAAGTAGAAGCATCCAGATCCTTCTTCAGCATGATGCCCCCTCCCTCATCTCCATTTGTCCTTTCCTAACCCTCTTCCATCACTGCTGGCCCCATGGTCATTCCAGGCAATTCCTGGTCCCCATTCCTAGTCCTTAAAAAGGCCTTGTTTAATTCGACCCAAGATGGCATTGACTCTTGTGGACACCCAGAGGTTAGCATGCACAGAGCACTGAGGAGAACACAAGACTAGGCAGAGCATAACCCTGCAGACCCTGGTGGTCATTACAACCCAGCAGAGGGCAAAGACACAAACACAGATAACCACGACATACGACCTAATTCGATACATGGATTTATTCCAGTTGCAGCTGACTCAGAAAGTTCCTAAACCTGGAAATCTGGCCAGGAAACAGGGCTTGCCCTTTACTAGGCAGCAGATGACTGTATTTCCATCTTATGCTGTGCTGGAAACTCCATTAACAACCCAGAAAAACGTAGGCTCTGCCTCCAGAACCTCCGCCCCGGAGTAAGATTGTACTACCATGGACAGAGACAGTTTCCCATACCTTCTTTTAAAAAAATAATTTCTATTCTATTCTGTTGTCTCATCCCCACTTTATCTGGAATTTTTGGCAAGGGATGTGAGTACTATAAAAGGACAGATGATGGAGCAAAGGAGAAACGTGAAAAAGTTATGTGCTGAGGTGGCCAGAGCTCTGGACTTAGGAGTCGGGAAGTCTTGAGTTCAAATTTGACCCCAGACGCTAGCTGTGAGAATGGGAACAAATCTCTTAAGCTGTGCCTGCTCCTGTTTCTTCATTTGTAAAAGGAAGACGATAATAGCGCCTACCTCAAATGAGCGTGCAGTTGGAAAGCACTTTGAAAACCTCAAAATGCTATAGAAATGCCAGCTATTATTAAGCAGCAGAGCTCAGCACTGTGGTTCAGAGGCCTATGATGATGTATACCACAACCAACAGATGGCATGTCATCTGTGTTCCCATCATTTTACATAGGAGGAAACTGAGGTACAGAAAGCAGCTGTGACTTAGCCATGCTCACTCAGTGAACTCATGGGTGGCAGAGGCACAACTAGAACTGGCATCTCCCAGCCCCACCACAGGAAAGGGGACACAGGTCCATGGGATGTACCTTTTGTTTCCTGAGGCTGGCCACTTTAGGAGCTAAGTCCAAAGCACATAGCTTCATAGGGGGTCATGGTCTGCTAGCCTCCTTCTCTAGACACCCCAAAGCTATGTTCCAGAGATGTGATAATAGTCATAATTTCGGCACTCGACACCAGGAAGG
This sequence comes from Notamacropus eugenii, assembly GCF_028372415.1. Lineage (NCBI taxonomy): Eukaryota > Metazoa > Chordata > Mammalia > Diprotodontia > Macropodidae > Notamacropus > Notamacropus eugenii. The sequence goes on along the minus strand of NC_092875.1, from coordinate 24,766,798 downwards.
GAGAAGTGCAGGAGCCTCGTTCCTCCTGGAGGGACTCCACAGAGGAGGGAAACAGTGCTTTTGTCTAAACTAGCAACTCTCCATCTTCTGAATGGTGTTGAAGGGTAACAAAAGAATCCTTCATCCTTGGGACTAAGTGGGCTGATACTGAGACAAGAGGGTGGCCCAGGGTTTTCAGAAGCAGTTCCTGCTGGGGGTGGTAGGAGGAGAAAGAAGGACCGAGATAAACAAAAAGCAAAGGCAAATGCAGAAGGGAAAGGTCCTATGCATGGCTAAGAGGCTTGGTTCTATTTGTGTATGATGTGCACCGCCCCCAACAAAGATCCAATGGGATCTGCTGGGCAATGGAGGGCACATGCAGGTGGAATTCATTTGAAAAGTGCCAGTAAACTGGGGTGCTTAGGGTGGCTCGTAATTGGAACCAGATCCTTCTCTGGTTTCACAAAGGAGGGTCTCCCCTTTACCTATGAATCCTTCCTGCAAGGACTCCCCTATGAGTCTAAAATTCAACACATTCCAATCCTTTAATGACATTCCCAGCATTTTCCCTCCCCCAAATTCCCTTAGCCTACTTCCCGCAGGACCTACCTTCTCTGTGGCCTAAGGTCTGTGCTTTCTGCTTTCCAACTTTGAGCATTTCTCTGTTAATGTCACAAACGACCACATGGGATTCTCCCAAGGGACTCGGACTCTTCTGGTACCACTTGGCAATCTCTTCCCAGGATAAATTCTGATGGAATTTCAGCTCCCTCTGCTGCTGTCTCTGATTCTGAGCCTTGATGTAATTCAAGAATCGGAAGGCAATATCTCCTGTATAACCAAACAAAAGGAAGGGTGCATCAGGGTCCTCTCTGAACTTGGGATGGACCATTCAAAAGTGTATGGGTTGACAAGCTAGGAGAGCTCAAGGCCCTCTCCACACCAAAGTGATTTCTTAACCTATATGACTTTCTACAGATCAGATTAATTTATTTGTTACCAGTTAATGGCAATTTAGAAAACTATTATTAAATAGACTAGCATATTTAGTCCCAAACTGCTGGGATGAACTATTAGCAAAAAGACTGACAATCTCGAGATGAAACAAGGCCCAAAGTCAGGAAGACTTGAGTCTGAATCCTTGCTTAGACATTTAAAAGCTGTGTGATTGTGAGCAACCTCTCTCAGCCCCAGATACCTCATCTGCAAAAGAGGATAATGTTATCTTTAGCATGCACCCCTCAGAGCTGTTTTAAGGATCTAATGAGATGAGGTAAATAGGGCACTCAGGCCATCATCTGGATCCCCCTCCCACTAGAACACTGAACCACGATGGGCTCTGACAGGAGAGCAGAGCCTGGCCTCTCAGAAGTGCTGAACAAACACATCGGATTGCTTATGCATTCCCATCACCCAGGATGAGGAGAATGAAGATAGTGATAGCTTTTGAAGATTTACCAAGTGCCTATTTTCCTCACAGCCACCTTCAGCCAGCTCCAAGGTACAAGTATCCTGAGTTTCCAAAGAACTGTATTATCTGATGGATACAAAGGAATTTTAGGATAGCTGGGGTTGCATCAGAAAAGGAAACCAGGGAAGGAATGCAACAAAATAACAATAACACTTCATATAGTCTGGCTTAGCAAACATCTGTTGAGCTGTATTATGATTTTAGTGGTCTGGATGACAGCATCTGGAATAAGTCGAGGCCACATAATGCCAAGAGTGGCGATTACCAACTGAAAGAAATCGAGTCATCATGTGGCCAACTTTCTGGGGATAAGCCTCAATGAGCTTTGCTAGATTTATCTTGACATGCCCTAAGTCCATCACTGGGTTTGTACCTGGAGCCTATCTGACTTGGAAGGTGGGCCAAAGTCATGCTTTTCCCTGTTGTCATGGAAACCAAGGCCACCTCCAGGATACAAGGGGGTGCTTGGTATGGGTGGAGGATGAAGAATAAGATGATGATGATAAAGACATTACCTCTCTACAGAGAGTGCCTAATGGCTTGCCAAACATCTCCCTTGAAGCCAAGGCCCAAAGAAGCTAACTCAGGGCTGCCCAGCTAGAAGGCCTGCCTTCAAATCAGCCTCTTTCTACTACATTACAATACTGGGCCAATAAGGGAAAAGAAAATAACAAACAAAACAAATTATCTAAACAATTAAACAGAATAGTTTGAAAGTTTTGGGGGAATAAAAACAACTGTTTTGTTTTATAATTCTGTCACCACTAACACTGCTCCAAGCACATGACAGACTTCTCCATGGTTTTGGTCCACACCACTCAACACCTACAAAATGCAAGGCCTTGTATTCCAGGTTAGAGACATTCAAATGAAAGTGCTCAAAGTCCCTGCCCTTAAACAGCCTGTAATCTGAAGGGAAAGAACAGTAAACAGTATATCCCATTTCTACAGGGCATTTCTATTGCACAAACTTTCTATTTCTAGTTGTGGCCTAACAGTACTTGCATGAGGCTACTCCAAGAGGGACTGACCCATTGATCTGACCAAGATAAATCAAGGTACAAAATCAGATGCTACCTGTGCCTCCAGCCACATCAAGGAGCTTGGTCCCAGAGAAAGGGTTCATCTTCTGTAGTAGCAAATCCTTCCAAACCCGGTGGATCCCCAGACTCATTGAGTCATTCATCAAGTCGTACTTTTTGGCCACACTTTCAAACACCTGGTAGACTAAAGTGGATTAAAAACAGCCCATCACAAGTGTGTTACTGAGAGGCAATTCAATGATAAGACCACTGGTCTTTTCTCAGTCTGGTATCCCCAGGCAGGCCCTTTATCTGTCTCCTCCCAGCCTCATCTCTGCCAACAGTCTGTTCAAGAATGTTTTTTTGGATCAGACCTGAGATTTCAGGGATTCCTAAGAAGGAATCTTTTCAACCACCGCAGATCAGCACTTGCTTTGCAGTCTTAAAAGAGCCGTCAATGCTACTGCCTTCACAAAGGATCCTCCCCAGTAATGTACTGTCCTTCCTCTAAACAAAGCACTTTGCACCACTCTTATTGTTGCTAAAGGCAGTCACAGAATTTTAGAGATGGAAGGAGCCCTGGCAATCATCTTGTCCCAAGGCAAAAGCCAACCTCACTATAAGACACCTGACAAATGGTTCTCCAGCATTTGCTTGAAGACCTCACACAATGTTCCAAGCAAGCTCATTCCACTTTTGGATAGTTCCAATCAGCAGGAAGTTGTTCCCAACACCCACCCTAAACTCTCCTTTTCTATCTCTCCACCCTTCCCATTTCTTCCAGTTCAGTTCTCCATTCTCTGGTCAAGCAAAATAAGATGAATGTTTCTTCCACATGACAACTGTATTCTTCATTAGTCTGCAAGTTTCAGGAGTCCAGGGACCATTTTCTCTCCTTTCCTTTGAGCCCTAACGCGAAAACAGTAGGAACAATAAATGTCTGGAATGAATGGCTCGAGGGCCTCAAGTGTAGCCCTTTGACTGAAGCCAAACTTCACAGAACAAGCCTCCTTCAAAAAGCGATGTGTTCTGTTCACACTCAGAAGAGCTCTCTAATTTGATGCTCTTCTCTAAGCATGAACAGGTTGTTACTGATTTTGAGGGAAAGTTGAGCCAACATACAGTGGGCAACAGTGGAGCAGAAAAGGAGTGGGCAGCTCTCAGAGATCTGGTGTACAGCACTGCATTTGCTCATCTGGGTCAGAACACTCGCAAACACCAGGACTGGTTTGACGAAAATGATGGGGAAATTCAGAAGCTGCTAAATAAAAAACAAGAACTCCAAAGGATTTACCAGCAGGATAGTTCGTCTATCTCTAAAAAAGCAGCATATAATTCCATCAAAAGCAAAGAACAAGCAAAGCTTAGAGAGATAGATGCAGGATTCCTGGCTCAGTAAGAAGGCAGATGAAATTCAGTTTTATGCTGATAGTAACAAACCAAAGAGATTTTATGATCCCCTGAAAGCTATTTATGGACTAAAAGCCCATGGCACATCACAACTACTCAGTGCTGATGGAGCCACATTGATTCGTGATAAGGACATGATCCTAGAGAGATGGGCTGAACACTTCCATCGTGTTCTCAACAGACCATCATCAATCAATGCTGAGGCCATTGATCATTTACCTCAGGTTGAAGTCAATCCCTCCTTAGCTGAACTTCCAAGTGAAGAAGGGGTTTTGAGGGCCATTAGGCTCCTCTCATGTGGCAAAGCAACCTGGTGCTGATTCTACTCCAGCTGAGATTTACAAGGTAGGGGGACCATTGCTCATACAAAAACTGACTGAAATTTTCCAGGTTATATGGCAAGAGGAGGTTATTCTCCAGGAATTCAAGGAATCCTCCATTGTCTATCTCTATAGAGGTAAAGAGAATAGATTGTCCTTCGACAATCACAGCGGGGTCTCTCTCTTAGTCATTGCTGGCAAAATTCTTTCTAGAGTCCTCCTTAATAGACTGATCCCTCACCTGGAAGATGGTCATATACCTGAGAGCCAGTGTGGCTTCAGAATGGGCCAAGGAACGGTCAATAAGGTGTTTTCTGCCCAACAACTCCAGGAGAAATGCCAGGAGCAGAACAGAGGTCTGTACACGTTTGTGGATCTGAACAAGGCCTTTGACACTGTTAGTCATAAGGGCTTATGGAAAATTATGTCAAAATTTGGTTGCCTGGAGAAGTTCATCAGAACTGTACATCAATTTCATGATGGCATGTTTACCCGGGTTCTGGATGATGGACGGTGCTCTTTTCCCAGTCACCAAAGGAGTGAAACAGGGCTGTGTGCTTGCTCCCATGCTTTTTAGCATGATGTTTGCAGTCATGTTGTCAAATGCTTTCAACAAGGATGAACACGGCATCAAGGTCAACTACTGTACTGATGGTAAGTTCTTCAGTTTGAAAAGGCTACAAGCCAAGACCAAAGTAGAGGGAATGTTGGTGCATGATTTTCAGTTTGCAGATGATTGTGCACTCAGTGCAGCCTCTGATGTTGTAAAACTTGGGCCTCAGACAAAAGGCCACAACCAAGGACCTAAAAGGTAGCCTCAAGGCCACAGGTTCCCCACCTCAGCCCCAGGCCATGTCCATTTTTTATTTTGCTGCACTTTTAAAGCACTAACTTAAAAAGCCTAGATACAAGGAATCAGACCCAGTTGGACAATTCTTACCTGCCTTTCACTAATGGGCTGCTGGTGAGTAGGCTGCGATTTTTATGCTTAGTTTATTTAAGAATGCCAAACCTTCTACAAAAGCTTTGTAGCAAGGGTTTACAACCATAGCTCTCATGGATCACCTTTCATTAAAGGCAGTCGAGTGCTCATACTCTGTTTCCTTATTTATATGAAATAGGAAAACAAGTAAGGTGCAGCTCCTAAATCACAGTATGAATGCTGCAGTAGCAGTGCAAACAGCCCTGGACCTCCAGTTAGGTGGTTCTGGATTCAAATGATCTCTCTGACACTTACTGGCTATGTTCCCTTGGGGAAAACACTTTATCTCACTGATGCTCAATTTCCCTCTCGCTAAAATGGAGATGACACCAGTATAACAATAAGGTAAAAGACTGTAAGTCTACTGTCCAACGCCCAATCTAGCAAAGGTCAGAAAGGATCACCCTGGCTGCAGCATGGTGAGTTTTTTTGGTCTGCACAGCTCTCAAAGATCTCCCAAAAGGCTAAGTCACCCAGGGATCACTATTTCCACTGGTAAGGGCAGTAACGGACAAAACCACAGATTCCTGTTACGCTTTGCTGTACAACAGTAACATAGAACAGAGTGGCTGGACCTGAGGATGAACCTAGCCAAGCTGGAAGAGGCAGGGCCAGTTTTCCCAACAGGTAATGGCCATGGCAATCTTGAAAGAGATAATACAGGCGATATTATTTCAAGGATCCAAGAAGTCCTAGGTATGATAATAGCAACAGTAAACAACACCAACAACAAAAAATGTTTTTGAACTTACTGCACCCTAGAATTATAATTGGAAAGGACCTTAGGGAATCAGTACTTCAGGCGTTCTCAACCTGAAGGGCATGAACTTATCTTTTTTAAAAAATATTTTGATAACAATATTTCATTATAATTGTTTTCCTTCACAATCCTAAACATTTTCTTTTACATATTTAAAAACACAATTCTAAGAAGCTCATACCCTTTACTCGCCTGACAAACGGATTCAGGACACAAAGGAGGCAGAGCTCATGGACTGGTCCATTTATTTCTTTTTGCAGATGAATGACTTGCCCAAGGTCACACAAGTAAGGCTCGGCAGAACTGGGAACAGAATTCAGGCCCTTGGACAAATCCAGTGTGTCCTTTGTTCACTCAGACTGAGCCCTCCTTTGTAAAAAGGAGGAGCTAGACCACTAACTGCAGGAAAGGCTTGGCTCCCTCCTCTTGTCAGTAAAAAGAAGATGTATGAAAAAGTACTTTGCAAATTTTAAATCTCTCTATTGTTAATTTAATCTATTAATTGTTTAATTTAAATCTCTCTATTGTCTGTTGTTAATTTCTCTGTAAAGGGGTTCAGCAATTTAGAGCTGAGAGGGACATCAGGAGTAAGCTGGTCGAATCATTTTTAGGTGGGGAAACCTAGGATCAGAAAGGTGAAGCAAGTTGTCCAAGGTTACCAGGCAGAGAGTAATTGGAACCAAGATCCTCTACAGTTAAATCAGATAAATCTACAAAGTCCCTTTTTAATTTAAATACATGATTGCTAGGCCTGCCCCACCACACCCCTTACAGTCCATATTTAGATCTCTAGATACCACCTTAGGCCCTTTATCCAAACAAATGAGATATCTGTAAAGCACTCTGCAAATCTTAAAGCATTATACAACTATTATTCAGCTCCTTAGACCCCTGACTTCACCCCAGGTTTAGATCCCTCACCTGATCTCATTCAGACCCTGTTCTAGCTCCTCAAGCTGCTGGCACCCTCCCAGTGCCTCACACTCCTCCCCCCCGTTCCCCTCAGACCCCTTTTACTTCAAAACTCCGCTTTGCAGACCCCTCAAGGCTTCCCCCCATATTTCCAGGGCGTGAGTTCCTCAGGTCATTTCCCCATGAGCCCCTCCCCCTCCTCCACTGGGCCCCTACTCATTCAAATGGGTTATTTCTAAGGTGTTCAGCACAATGCCTCCCACACAGTAGATGTTTCCTTCCCTTCAGCTCCCACAGACCCCCACCCATTTCAAGTAACTCCCCTTTCCATCAAGGCTGCTCTTCTCCCCCTTCATGCCTTTCCTCATCTCCTCAGACCCCTCTCTCGTCGTTCTGGCACCTAACTCTCCCGCCATGCCCGTCGAAGGCCTCCCCATTCCTTCACCTCCCCCTTCCCCCGGTGAGCCCCTCTCCCATTCCCTCACCTTACACTCACCCTTGGGCCCCGCCCCTCCTCCTTGGGCCCCTCCCTCCCTGACTCAGACCCCGCCCCTTCCCAGCTCAGGCCCCGCCCCTCCTCCTTGGGCCCCTCCCTCCCTGACTCAGACCCCACCCCTTCCCAGCTCAGGCCCCGCCCCTCCTCCTTGGGCCCCGCCCCCTCCTGGCTCAGGCCCCGCCCCTCCCTTCACCTTTGTTCCCCTTCTCTTCCTCTGACACCGTTTCAAACCCGAAATGCGTGTTCGCCCCTGGCTTCTCAGTGGACACCGGCCGGGCCCAGCCCCAAGGCGGCCGCAGAGACAGCAGGGCCCGATTCCAGCCCCGGCCGCTCAGCTGCCACAGACCCCGGCTCCTACTCGCCGCCATGACGACCCGGGGACCGCGACTCTAGGCAGCCGCGGGACGTTCGGGAGAGTGACGTCGGAGACGGTTCTAACCAATCACGAAGGGCCCCGGAGCCACCTCCCCGGAAATCAAGCTCCTAGGAAACAGGAAGCCTGGGGGCGGGGCTTAGAGGCGATTTTTTTCCCCCCCTGCTCTTATTGGCTCGGAGAGTATGGTCCCTCCCCTTCGTGGTCCTTCCAGAGGTTTGCACATCTGGATGGAGCTCTCTGCTGCCATCTGCTGGGCTGGGCTGGGTGCTGCCCCTCGACCCAGGGTCCATGTGGAGGACATTCGTGAGAAATGCGCCTTGCCCTCTCCAAATGCTTCTCCAAATCATTATAATTTATGTAAGATGGAGAGGATATTCTTTGTAACTGAACACAAGTGGGGTACCCTTTGTTTTCTTTAGGTTCTCCCTAAAAGCACCTTCTGGGAAAGCCCAGGAGGGAGAGGGTCCCTCAACCTGACCCCTACAGGGTTAGGTCGTTTTTGTTTTACTGATCATATTTTGAAAGCTTTTCATCCGCCTTTATTCGGAGCTGATGAGTACTTGGGATGGCCATGAACATCTGCTTGTATAGGTGTTGTTCTCAGACTTCGTGTGTGTCATAAGGAGGAGGCACCATGGGGCTGGGCATCCAGTAGGGATGGCTTGTGGAATTTGGAAGGATGTTTGGGGGAGTCATCTGTTGTGTTGTGATCTTGAAGACAGATGTTGCATTCTCTACCATTTCAGTATCAAGCCCTCTGGACTCCATTGGAATGGCCCTTCTCTAATTTTTGGTCGTAATGACCTGATTTTATACGGGTATTGGGGTGGTCATTGATTACCTTTCTATAGACAGCCCATTTTCCGTGCCATCCTGTTCATCTCAGCACTGAAAGGGACCACAGAGGCCATGTAGTGCAACCTCTACCTGCCCAAGAATTCCCACTGCAGTAGTCAGCCCATCAACAAGCATTCATCAAGCTCCTACTATGCACTCTATTCTAGCCGTACAAAGAAAGGCATAAAACTATCCTTGCTCTCAACGTTTTAACATAGGAAGATAACATGCAAACAACCACGAGTAGTTTATAGACAGGATACGTTGGAGACAGTCAACAGAGATGAAGAAGGTACTGACAGGTGGTCATTTAGCTTTCGCTGAAGACTGCCAAGGAGGGGGAATCCACTATTTCTTGTGACATCACATTCCACTTTTGGAAAGCTCCAGGAAGAAGTTCTTCCTTTCATAGAGGAAATTTTCTACTGGATTTAGCTTTGCCTCACAACTCAAAATTTCAGTGGGCTTTCCTAGTTATCTCCCAGTGTATACTTCATCACAAATCCACCAATTTGCATCTTTTGGGAGGCTAATAGGTGGCACAGTGGATAGAACACCAGGCTGGAGTCAAGAGGATCTGAGTTTAAATCTGGCCTCAGATACTTCCTAAATGTGTGACCCTGACCAAGTCTCTTTACCCTTGTTGACCTGAAAACTTTGTTAAAGAAAAGGCAACAGGCTAAATGCATACATTTTATGATTTAATTAATTAATCAATTCCCCATAAAGATAACAGTTACATAGCACTATGGAGCCAGGATCAGAACTGGCTGACTTAGTACAGAAATTGACTGTCTTAAGTACATTTTGCCATGAGAAAGGAGTTCTCACATTGTAAACACATTGTAATTGGGTTTTGTGATCCCAGGCTATGGGCATCTTCCTTCCATAGCATGCCTTTGTGATTCAAGGTAAGGAAAAGTCCCATCACCCGGATTGCAGACATCCTGTCCTAAACAGGCCTTTGAAATTGTTTATTCACAACCCAAGGTGTAGGCATCTTCTAAACAAAGGAGACTATTAGGTCCAGACTCTTCTTAATTCAAACTTTGGCCCTTATTAAAGTCTAAAATTTATATTAAACGTTATCACCCTGTTTGCCTCAGTTTCCTCATCTGTTAAATGAAATGGAGAAGGAAATGGCAAACCGCTCCAGTATCTCTGCCAAGAAAAGCTCTAAAGAGTTGGACACCACTGAACATTAGGAGGCTGATTAGTACTAGTGATTCCTTTATGAGCTTGTATAGTTATTAATTTTCAGCACAGCATTTCTCCTACCATCTCATTTTATCCTCATTATACCTTTCAGAAATGGGTAGGTTTTGATTTTTTGTTTTTTGGGTTTTTTTTTGCTAAAGTTTATCCAAGGAAAAATTGAGATTTAGTGACTGGCACTTAGTACATATTAGGTGCTTAATAAATCCTTATTGACTAATTACAAAGATCAGATTGTGGCCATGGTCTCCTTACCCCCTCCCCCACTCCATGAGACCAGTCATAGGATTTAGAGCCGGAAAGACTTTAGATTATCCATTATTTTTGATACAACTGAAGCGCAGAGAGGGAAAATGATTTGGCTAAAGTCATCCAGGTAGAGGTGAGTAAGGCCTTCCTAGTCCAAATTCACTGCCTCCCACGCTTCCTTGTGAAGGTGGCACAGTGGATGGGATACCAGACCTGGAGTCAGGAAGTCCTGAGTTCAAATCTAATCTTAGCGGGCAAGTCACTTAACCTCTTCCTGCCTCAGTTTCCTCATCTGTAAAAGGGGGAATAATAGCACCTACCTCCCAGGGTTCTTGTGATGATAAAATGAGAAGATATTTGTTAAGCTCTTTGCAAGACTTAAAGAACAGTTTAAGTACTGTTTTTATTTCTTCAGTCTTTCCCAAATCAGAATTTTTTTGTGCTTTCAACAAAAAAAGTCTGGGCAACAATATTCCTTGGGCTGAACACTTACAAGTGTCCCATGTACTTTATGAGGTTTCACAGGTGGGTAGAGGATATATATGTGTTGTGCTAAGCTCTAGCCATGTGGTTTTCCATGTACAAGTTAGAACCAGCCAGCATATATCCCTCCCACTCCCCATTTCCTGCTGCCACAAGCTTTCATCTT